>NC_054537.1:12388809-12508809 GCF_017654505.1 Polyodon spathula | reverse complement strand
ATATATGCAATATATATATGGTTATACTAAATGCTATGTTACCAATTATTTTAATCTTCTGAATTCAATTAAAATACATTACAGCCATGCATTATTAAAAACAATGTTTTGCCTTGAATCCCTTATATGTTATTGAAAGGTCAATTTACAGTAACAACTAAATAGCTCTTCTGAGTATCAGTAAAGACACCAAATAAGTAAGTATATTCATAATTTTGATACTACACTCTGATACCTCTCTGTTTACACAATGTATAACTCTAAACATCTCTGTTAGGATGTCTTCTTCATTATATAGATATACAGCTGTGGAAAGAAAGCGGTTTATCTAAGAGTTTGTCTAAGCCACAGCCATAAAAAACCAAAAACCAAAAACAAAAACAGCTTACTCTTTAATAATATAATACTGTAAACATCACTTATAAATATATCTAGAGAGCATTTAAATGTGTCTTGCGGGCCTTCAGGCTAACTTGGTTCTTTAGGTATGTGAAGCACCATGTAAACATCAGTGATGACAGAAGACTACATTCACCACCAACAAGAGACTACATTAGGCCACTACTTCAGGTGTTTGTTGTATGACCCATATGAATTTTAGTTGCATCTTATGTTTGCACTTTTATAAAATCATTGTTTTCAGTACTGCAATTATAGGCTGTCCCACACTCCCTAGGAAACAGCCGCTGTTAACAATTATATATCAATAGAGCCTTCACAAACTTCCATTACAGCCTGCTAATTAAATGTGATAGAATATGCTATTTTAGTCTTAAAAATGAGTGTGACTGTATTGTGTAAATATATTACTGCTGTTGCTATTTTTCTTGTGGTTCTCCAGGGCACATTGAAAAAATATATTTATTTTGCAGCTTTGAGAAATGTTCAGCCAGTGCTGAAACTTTAGCGGGAGAACTGCTAGGAAGGTACATGCCCTTTTGAGAGAACTTCATACTGGTACAGATTTATTGACTTTTGCCACTGTTACTTCCCAAAAATATGTCTTTGCCCACTGGAACCTTTGAGAAAGCAGCAGCCAGCTACATCTGTGTTTTTTTGCAAGCTTCTTAAGCAAATCAAGTCTAATTTTTTCTTAAAAATGAAACAGCTTAAAGGTATATCTTATACCATCGCCAGGTTAAAAATACAGTATGTGACAAATAAATAATTGTGGAATAATACGTCTCTCCTCTGAGTCAATGTCATCCTTGGATTAGTTTCAAGTAGATGTCAAAATGTGGAAGGACAGCTGAATGTTACTCCATAGGTTATGTCATCTCCGCTCAATATCTCTTTAATGGGGTTTGCTTTGGGCAGAAACAGACCGGAGTTACAGCTTGTCCCTTTTCCTGAACAGTTGATACTTTTGTTTTTCAGTGATAAAGACTAGACACAATAACGGATTAGCTGATTTTCTCAGTGACACTATCACCCCTGCAAGAATAATCATACTACAAAAACAACTTGCTTACACTTAACTCATCATGACAAATGACACTTGATTAGCTTTCACAACACTGCCACTCAAATATCCTTCCATGTTAATTTAGTACAGTAAAATAATGTATAAGGACATTCCTAAATCTTCTTTAGGGAAACAAAGACTGGTTTCTACCCAGTTGGATAACTGGTGGAATCCACCAAGAGGAAAACAAGTTGGAAGATTTGACTGCGAATGAACAGCACTACTTCACAGCATTGCCAAATGTAATACTATCAGCAGGTTGTTAAACAGTACAATGATGTCTTTTGATTAATTGCTACTTTTCTCCAGTTATTTCATAAACATAAATGATTAATAAGAGTAAACATGTTTCAGCTGCATAGATGTCATTTTTTTGTTCAAACTTTTTTGTTTTAATTAGGAGAATAAAACTGAAATGTGTATCTGTCTATGATCAATATAAGTAAAATTAGAAAACGATTGAGTGCGAACAGCCAGTCAGCTTCCAGATCTAGCATAGATGCCCACTGGTACGTTGAAGTGGTTAACTATGAATTAAATTTTAAATTAATCAGTGCATAAAGACATTCTAATCTACAGCTAATCTGTAACATAAAAAGCTATTTTTCTATTCTATTTAACAAGATACTTGACTCCGTTGATTTTCAATGGAGATTTTCATCTCACTGTGCGCAAAGCAATGTGGTATATAGAGAGTTAGGCAAAAAATTTCTATGGAGAGTCAATGCAGGATACGAAATGTTGCTGGTTTTCTCCATGTTAAAAAAAAAAAAATGCTGGTAGTTTGTTTACTGTACTGTATTTTATGTATTTCTAAAGTAACCGGTGTTACCGGAATGTTAAATGATGAAAATAGCATTATTCATAATAACTACGTATTGTCATAATTTACTAATGTTGCAGCATGCCTTCGTATGCCTGCATTGACTCTCCATAATTTTTTTTTTGCCTAACTCTCTATAGACCACAATGCTTTGCACGCATCGAGACGAAAGTCTCCATTGAAAACCAGCGGAGTCGAGTATCTTGCTAAATAGTATCTCAAGTATCTTGTCTTTTGAAACGCCCTTTTAAATATTATTGGCTGAAGCAGTTTTAAGTAAGGCTGGACTTTCATTGATTAAAATATAGTGTTTGCTCCCATTGCCTAGAAAGGTTGCAGTGTTTTCAGCATAGTGCGAGATTGACAGTTGGAAGTTTGTCTGATTGTTGGGAAGTTTATCTGGTTGATTGGAAATTTGCAGGTCCGTGCAGCCTTCCGTATTAATCAATTGACAAATTAATTAATGAATTATTAGATGAATTAACAAATATGTTTATGAATTACTGTATAAATTGACAACTTTATCGATGAATTGCTGGACAAATTGACGAATTCACAAATTGACAAACAAATTGACAAATTCACAAATTAACAAAGGATTTGACAAATTGACAAGCTAACAGCCTGATAGTTTTGGCACAAATGGTGCTCCATAGTTATAGCACTGCACTATGGAATGTATTGGATGGTGAGTTTCTGTAGAAACTATACATCTGGGCATGTCTGACGTCTTTGGAAAGCTCTGGGGGTGAACTCTGTAGAGGAGAGATTATGGAACCAGGTGGGGAGCTCAGGGGGTTGTGAATGAATGTAGAGTGTGCGGAAGTGTTTTCCTGCATTTTTATATAATTGTGAATATAATTTTATAATGAATATGAAAAAAGTTAATGACTAAATCCCTATATTTATATTTAAATATTAATCGCATAACGGAGGCATCGTCCTTTATATTGAGAAGTTAATATTAACTAATGTTTGTATTTTACCACCATAGTGAGGGGTGTTGCCTAGGATATTGAGGTATTAATGTTAAATATGATATCTTCAAATATGCATTACAAGATAATTAACAATTTAGTAAGATAATTTGGGATTTTGCCAGGGATAGACTTATAAACATTTATGTACCAGTATTTCAATCTTCATGAAGATAAAGACGTCAGACCAACCAATCTACAGTATATAAATTACAATGATGAACAGACCAACCCAGATTGGTTGTAACCCTCAAAGTAGAATGGTACACAGGATCGATTTTCAGACTGCGGAGGTAAAGACTAATAGCTTTACTTTGTGCAAAACTATTTATACTCACGGGCACTGCGATAAAGAAAATTGCTAATTCATTTTTATTAATTTAACATGTGATCTTTTTATAGCAATCAAATGCAAAGATATTCACTCTGAACCAAATTTAAAACTAATTCTAGTCATAAAAGGCCACAGCAATAAGGTAAAAATGCAAATCTACAATATTAGTCTGCCTAGAGATGCATGTTTTGTTGACTGTACACAGTGTTGGAAATGTTAAAATACACATTTGAGACCAATATCATATGTTTTAAAAGTAGCTTAATATCTTTCCCTGGAATGCTTTAAAGGCAAGTGCACCAGTAACGGCACACATGCAAAACCATATGAAAAGGGAGTTGACTTCAAAAAATGTGCTTTGGTTACCCCTGACACCCTCTGGATGCAAGCCCTTTAATCATTGAGACATCAAGGCCAATTCACTATAGCAATGCAAAAAAAGGAATGTGTATTGATTTCTTTTCATGTGTCACTTTTACCTGGCTTAGCTAAGGAGTCCTCAGTGCAGTGTGTAGTTTTTTTTTTATTTTTTTAATTTTTTTTGTAAGTCTCCAGGAAGATATCAAAAGGCTCCAAAGTCCCCCCCCCCTCCAAGGGTTTCCAAAAAAACGATCTGATCTGCTAGGTAGAAAATGTCTATTTTGAGGTGGATAAGTGACTTGGATTTCAACTTTATGCAAATTATGCAAAAAAACATTATCTGTTGCACAGGACATTTAATGCCATGTGAGTTAAGTATAGTTTGATACTGAAACATTTGTCCCAACTATATACAAATTATACTAAATACAGGATAAATTGATATGTCCCTCGCTACTGTGCTTTCTGCATGAGGTATTAATTATTTATTAATTGTAAGTTTTACATGGTGTGTATGTGTGTGCCTTTTATAGTTAAGTTGTTTTTAATCATTATGTTTAAATTATGTGTGAATGTGTTTTTATAGTCATTTTAATGTGCATACTAATTCAGTTACTTTAATATGCTTTTATATTAAGTTTCTACACATTATTGTGTGAGTTTCAAGTTCTTTCATTTCTCAACAGCCTAACACGACTCAAAGTCACAGATGAGCGTCTGAGCTAAATGCCAAACGGCAGGAGACTAGCAGAGATAGTGTGATATGGAGGAGGAACGTGGTATGCATCCCCCTCCTTTTCCCCCACAGAGGGTGTGCAATGATAGAGTGGGAAAACTCTATCACTGGACAGAAGTAAGACAAATGGGAGTGGAATCACCAGTTGCTTACGAAGGTATAAATAGCAAATCTGGTAAATGTTTATTAGTCTCTTCATCTCTTTCGAATTTACTCTGCGAATATTCGTGCTTTCTGATACAAACATATGCACTGAGCTGTACTGAGGCCTTGTCCGAAGTCAGTTTGAATCTCATGCCTATATGATTGTATTGGAGGTATACCTTTCTTGTATATAAACTGTTTTTGAATCAAAAACTGTTTGTCAGCTTAATTTTTTCACTACACTATAGGCCTTTTTTCTATCCAACTTTTAAGCTCAGTAAAACTTGCGAAGAAGAAAATTTATGCGACAAACGCAATAAAAACAGTTTAAGTTGACTTTTAAAAAGTTTTTACTCTCATGACAAGCTTGCTTGTTAGAAGGGGTTTTATTTTTTACTCAAGCAACATTTTATTTGACACTTCATGGAAAACCGTAACGAGCATATTTTTCGGTCCCAGTGCCCTTCTTCACCATTCCAGTGACATCAAATTGTTTAAGGCGCATGCTCTGATGATAAAAACTAGTTGGCAGACGTGAAGCAAATAAGAAACACAATTATTTTTACAATTACTAATGAATATGATGTTGTCTCTGCACGTTGTCTCTGTTTATGTTTTAAGTTCAAAATTTACCCTTTTTATTTTATGTTAGATTACTGATAAATAAAGTGGTAGAAATGTCATTGCCTAGAGTTGTTTAGTTGTGTATTATTTTATTAAACTGTACTTTTAAAATCATGAATTTGTGTTATTCTGCTCCCTGACTATTTTAGGGAATCCTTCTGATGAATACTATCCATATATGGACTATATTGGGGTGTTTCCCCAAATGTAAACCAATCAGAAGTATTAGTATTCTTTTTTATTTTATCATGTCACTGCCAGAAATGCGCTGATTTGCCTGACAGTCACACAAGCAAATAGTATTAAATGCGTCACTTTCTGCTAAATATATTAATAATAATAATACTCAATAATAACACAAACTGAGAAATAATGTTGGAATTTGTTAATCTTTTTATTCTTTATTCAGTAATTATGTTCTCCCATTTTAAAAGTGGACTTTTGATTGGCTGATTTGGTGCCACTAGTCTCCTCAAGTTTCCACTGGTGCTTCATGCAGTGGCTTGAAACCTAGTCTCCTGAAACCAAGCAAAAATCCAAGTGACAAAGTGGCTCTGTGTTCCCTCAGCTTTAAAGTTCAACAAACTAAATGTTTGTCTTTTTTTCTTAATAAGAGCATCCATTATAGATACCTTTTACGCAGCAACACGTATTTATGAGATGGGGCCTGCGTGAGAGAATGGAGCCTAGGAGAGATGTGGATTGAGAGCTAGAGTGGGGGATTCAGGCGCGGAGAGGAGCCTAGCTGCGGAGCCCTGGGGAAAGAGGGCCTGTGAGAGACTGACCTGTTCAGTACTACCAATAAACTGGTTATGCCTTGCACCCTGGCAACACGTCTGTCTCTTGCTTTCTCCTCCGAGGGCACGAGTCAATACAATATCAAGAAACAAGTGGATATAAGCAGATACTATTTCATTAACTAAATTTATCAGATATGTTTTTTTGTCCTTATTACTGCTAATAATGGAATGAATGAACAATTATTTTATTTATAAATATTTATTTTGAGAAAATAATCGAGAGTAATGTCCATTATTGCTTGTAAAGACCCTGAGAATAATCATGTATTATGTCCCTAACATCAATATGTCTCATTAAAACATTCAGGAAGTATTGTAAGGTCCCTCAGGTCATAGAATAACACGTTTTTATACATGTATCTCTAAGCAGAATACATGATAATAAAAAACGTAATGTTTAAAAAAGAAAATAAAAAAATGAAATGCCATGTTGAAAAAATAAGCAAAAAGGTTTCTGAAGTACTTTATAATGTTCCCCAGTGTTCTAAAAAAACGACAACAAATCCAAGATGTTACTGAAAAAAAATGATTTTTAGTGAATTTATTATAGGAAGAGAGTCAACTACAGTCAAAAAAACCTGGTCCTGTGGGAGCATCCCACTGAAAAACGTATATAAAACATGTATATAGTCTGCATGTTTCCCCTTTATCTGTTTTCTTTTATTACGGATGTGCAGTAGTTATCAGTGACTGCAATACTTTGTGTTAGAAAATGATAGATTAATTTGCTACACGAGGTAACGGTTACAGGGACCAGCACTAGTATTTACATTTACTGGATCTGAGGACGACCCAAGCCCCAGTGCATTATTTGTCAGGAGGTTTTGTCAAAAAAAAAAAAAAAAACTATTAATCCTACATAACGCAGATGCCATTTATCTACAAAGCATTCAGAATGTGAAAAAAAATACTTTTTTAAACAAACGAAACAGGAACTTTGCCATCAGCAACTTTCAAAGTGTAAAATGACAATATTCCTTGATGAACTGGACTGAAGATTTAAGCTAGGAATCTCATTAAGTTAGGTACGTTATATAAATACTTTCTACATATACTTATATACATACACACATACAAATTAGTTTCAAACTGCTGTTGTGAAAAAAATGTGTGACAAGTTATCCATGGAAAAAATCGAAACCCTCAAATTATTTTCTGGGTAAGGACTGTCAAGGACAACACTATATTGAATATTGTTTCAGTCTTGGCAGTCACTACTCAAGAAAATAAGGGATACAATAGAGCGCAAATGTTCCACACAGTCACTCAACATAAATTCATCATATTTTGGTTACCACTTAATCTGTGAGATGGATTGCCCATGAAAATCCTTAGCATATTTTTAAAGAGGAGACTGTTGTCTGTTCAAGGATGCCACAATATA
The DNA here is from genome assembly GCF_017654505.1 of Polyodon spathula. Taxonomy (NCBI): domain Eukaryota; kingdom Metazoa; phylum Chordata; class Actinopteri; order Acipenseriformes; family Polyodontidae; genus Polyodon; species Polyodon spathula. The sequence goes on along the minus strand of NC_054537.1, from coordinate 12,501,162 downwards.
GAAATGTATCCTACCCTATATATGCCTTTTTATTGGGTTATCTGTTTGGATCATTTCACATGCATGTTACTGGCTGAAAGCATGTCAGTCAATAGGGGAAGCAGCTAATTGGTTATTGTCAGGAAAGTGAAGGGAGTGGTTATAATTTCACTCCAAGGCGAAACACCAAAGAAGTACAAGACAGTCATAAAAAATTGAGTGTTCTTTACTGTGGTGTAGCACAAGGTATCATGTTTGCTATAACATGTGCCTATTTCAAAACTGCACATTTCAGGTCTGTAAAATGAATAGATGTGCATGGAGGAGACATTTTATGGAACTATTTTGTTAGCTACAATACTTTAATATTAGAAAACATATCAGACCTACCGTGACATTAGTACATAATATGTCAGATTTACTGGAATGAGTTTGCTTGCTTTTATGGACTTAAAAAATCCTTTCCACACTTTTAATATACTTAGAACAATTGAATCGGTGAAAAGTAAAAAAAATAATGACCTTTGGAAGGGTCCTGATTATTTACTCCCAGCCAATTAAACCAAAACAAAGTAATTATGTAAACCTTTGCTCATATTTTTAATGATCTTTTACACAATGCAGACTTCTCTGGAAATTCTCAAAGTTGAAGTTCCATTTGCTTTGTAACTCGACTGGGTAACCTCAGGGGAATACGTGGGGTTGAAAAGGTTAATGACATCCTGCTAAGATTGTCAAGGTGCATCTGCAAAGTAATTGGTGAACATATTGAACATTGCAGTTGTGCTTACAGCTACAGAGGTGAGTTGTCTAAAAACATGAGATTTAATTACAATCTGATCAGTGCAATGAAAATTAAGTACTTTCCAATATTCCTAATAAGCATCGGCTTAATGAGGTCTGGCCATAGCCAGAGGCCCTGTTTTACTCTAATACTTTGATTGCAATTAAACTGAGATACTTTACTGCATTGCTAGACAATATTTCATAACATTTGCTTGGACTGGCAACAAAATAGTTGATGCTTTGTTCATTAAAAAGTAAATCCAAGCCTTCACTTTGCACTTCAGTTTGCACTTGTTATGTTTCATACTGTATTTTCTTTATTACCCAAAGGGAGGTATGCTGTTGGAGTCAAGTCCGCCGAATCCAAGTCTGTCGAAACTAAGACCAGGACTGTCCAAGTGCGTCCAAGACCAAGTCCCCCGAGTCCGAGACCGAGTCCGAGTCCTCGAGTACAACAAAAATGTAACTGCCGGATATTTGTATAGTAATAATTGACAATAATTATTAGTACTACTACTAATAATAATTAGTGGTGGCTGGTGAACTTTGAGAAGGGTGGGGTGTTGAAGAACCAACTCTTGTTTTATACCTCAACCATACCCCGCCGTATTTCATATACACATATGACATAAGACATCTTTTATACAACTTACACGTGATGAACTGTATTTAACTGTTCTTCAGTTATCCTACATTGAGTCAAATCAGTGATATCAGAATCCCCTCAATTGAGCTGCCCTGATGAGCCCCAAACATGGTGAAACATGTCTGCAGATACTGTACTTTGACTTTTAAAATGCTGTGAATGTAGAAGTCTTATGGCAACTTTCACACAATTTCACTGGCTGTTCTAATTCTGATATTTGCTTAAATCCCAACTACCCATAATTCTATAGTTATTGCTTTCTCTCACCTTATTTGTTTCTCTCACCTTAACACATATTATTTTTCATTATCTGTAATATGATTTTATTTAATCAAAATTAAACTGTTTTACTCTTGGTTGTAAGCAATTGTGTTAAAGATAACAGACACACATTATAAAGCGAACAAGTAGGTGCAAGAAATGCAGTTGTGTGAAAGGTTCATTTGACTACATCCTGTTCTTTGGTCCTGAGGTGTCGAGTCCAAGACCGAGTCCCGACAGGTTGAGTTTGAGACGAGTCTGGGACCTTTAAAATCCGGCCTAAGCAGTGGTGTTTTCCATTTGCACTAATTAACTATCATTGACAGTCCATTATAAAAAGGGAACTAAAAGAAGGAGCGCGTGGTTCCAGGGGAATCGAATAGAGGACACAGAAAGTCAGCCATCTTGAGAGACAGATATGGATGGTAACACGAAGTTTATTTGGATCTCTAAAGGGAATACAGAAGGAGAATGATATGGCAGCCCGATGAAAGAAAGGACTGGTCAGAAACTGATAGCAAAGCTAAGTATTCATCCTTGAATTATGCTGTTGAAGCACCACTTTTTGATTAAAAGAATACTATTACTATTATTACACCAAGAACTGTGTGGCATTTGACAATTGATTCAGAAGTAAAGATACTTGGCAGAAGCATTTATAGTTAATTATTAATTGTGGTCTATGACAAAGCGTTATACAGCTTCCCTTCAAGGCATCCCCCTCCACGACTGACACCCCGGAGGATGTATATATCTTGATTCAGCACCAGCCAAGGGTTGTGAGGATAAATGTAAAAATGTATACCCTGATAACATCACTTGTATTTTGTGTATGAAATTATTTTATATGTGGTTCCCACTCTATGGCTGCTTGTAGTAGGTGAGAGAGCACAGTGAAGAAAAAACAGAATTAGAGAGGCTGTGGTATTTTTGTCAGAAGACGACCACTAGCATCATCTGAAATTTGTGCTGTCAGCTGTCCACTTTTTTGCTCTCCAAGCCTGCCATGGTGTCAGAGGACCATGCAGTTCTGAACTGCATACAGGCTGACCTGTAGGTGCCTGGCCAGCCACAGGGGTCGCTGGTGTCAGGTGAACCAAGGACTCCCCAGCTGACCTAACCCCTACCTTGCTCAGACAGCGCTTGGCTAATTTATGCACCACCCACTGGAAACTCCTGTCCATGGGATTTGAACTGGCAGTCTCCAGGCTACAGGAGGCATCCTGCGCTCTGGGTGGAGTGTCTTTACTGGATGCACAACTCGGGAGCCCAGGTTGTTCTATAGTGATGGCAAGGCCATTCCAACAGTTAGAAAACCTGTAAAGAGTCTTGGGGGAAATGGTAGGATGGGAACTTGAAGGTCACAGCTTGAGTGGGCAAACTTAAAGCTGGTGCTTTCAGTTTGGTCTTCATCCAAGGTTGCTGTGGCTGCTTACTGTGTATGAGGCTTCCCACTCATCAATAGATAGATGGGAGGCCCTGGATAGCTCATGCATTAGGAAATGGCTGGGAGTTACACAATGCCTTATCAGGGTAGCACTCTATGATAAGGAGAAACTGCAACTGGCAGTCTCAGCTCTAACTGAGTAATTCAAGTGTGCCAAGGTTCAGCTAGAAATGACACTGATGGGACCGTGTGATGAGTGGGTGAGGGAGAGCACCTGTAGTGGGAATTATGAGAATGTGGGCAGCAAAGGACGTGGTAGAAGATGCACAGGCTCATTGACATCATGGGGTAATTACAACAGGAAAGAGAAGGCCTTGGTCTCAGTTCAGCTCCCCCGAGATGGTACAAAATACCTCCAGCTGAAGGAGGAAGTTGGTAGTTACTGAAGTACAAAAGCAAGAGGATGATGTGTGTGAAGGCAGTGTATCTGGATAAACAGGGAGAATGGATGAAATTGGAAAATCTGGAACAGCGTAAAATTGGCTGATGAGACCTGTGGACAATGGAACAGAGAAGGAACAGCTTCCTCATCAGGCCCACATGTGGTGTGCTTTCATCATCACTGAACTTGAATATGCAGGTAGGGGAGAACCCAGCTTACCCTTTGTGTTCATCACTGGTTAACCTAAAGCATATTCTTACAAGATGTAAGGTGGCTCTGAGCAAGGGTCACTTAACTTGGTGTCATGACCAGGTGCTGCAATGTATGGCATAAGAATTGGAAGAACAGTTTAATAAGATTAACAACTTGCCGCCATCATTAGCGACAGCAGGCACCCACAGAATGGCATTACTCTCTCTGGTAACAGAAAAAAAAAGTTATTAGAACTAAGATTCGCCAGAGACATTTGGAGGCGGGTAGAGATTGGAGAATGGATGGAAATGATGGCCAGTGTCTTATTTTCCCACCTGAGAGTGCTACAACTACCCTTTGACCAGATATTGTCCTGTGGTTAGTCTCAGTACACCTTGTGTAACTAACAGTGCCATAGGAGGAATCTGTGGATGAGGCATATGAGAGGAAGAAACTGGTATGCTGATCTAGCCACTGAGGTGGAACAGCTTGGGTGGAAACAGGATTTATCCAGTAGAGGTGGGTTGTTGGGGATTCATTGTGCACTCCATGACCCAGCTTTTTGGAGCTTCTGATTCATTGAACAGGTGAAGGCTCTAAGGAGGCAGAGATAAGTAGAATGAGGCTGAGATGAGGAGAAAAGAGGCCGATTGGGAACCTCAAAAATGAGGTGATGGAGGAAGTTAACATAAATGGAAAGGAATGGATAGCTAAGGTAAGTTAAGTCAAGCATTCCTGATGTGTTGTTGGCTAATTGACGAAACACCGAACACGAGAGGTGCCCATTTAATGACCCCTTTGAAGTGCCCCACCCAGTCAATTCCAGGCAGTTGCCATGGAGGCATTAGGGATGCTGCACTGGATCCCTGGAGCCAACACCACCACCATTATGTGTGCTGATGCATGAGGGAGACCACAAATTGGCTAATCCCTAACACCAGCTTTACACTTCAGCCATAAAAGCATCAGGAAAATAGGAAATCCATGTTACCTGACAGAGAAGCCCTGGAGGCTCATAGCTTACTTCGGTGTGTGCAGATGTTACAGCAAAGCTACATATTGCTTAGTCCCCACCACTACTATCTCACTTTATCTTGATGACAGCTGTCCAATACTGGCATGAAGAAAATACCAGCTGCTTTCATGTAATAAAAATCTGTAATGAAACATTCTGCTTTCATTCATTTTCATCCATATTAGATACTTTTTCTTACCATATCTAAGCGCTGCAGTAGATTTAGATAACCAGTGGGCATATTGTTAAATTATCAGAGAGAGATTTTGTTCTAGAGCTTCTGCATGTACTCAGGGATTCTTCACAGTTTCTGAAATGTATTTACAGCATTTGATGACATGGGATGTTTTCTTTAAAAAAAGTAAGAATTATAAAAAAAAGTAATTCTTCCTAAGTTAAAATGAAAAATAATTGATTCTTTCATTGTTTATTCTGAATTCGATTTTGTAGACATCCTTTTGTTATCCCCACAGGGGATGAAATCCACTGTGAAGGGGAGGGATATAGTGGAGATGGTTCTATGTAATTACATGTATGTCACACATTGCAATTATTATTATTTTTTTTTTTTTTTTGCATATAGCATATATCTGAAGAACCTCTAATCTGATTATCATAAAACTTAGTTTTAACATTATTTCGCAAAATTGTTAAGAATATTAAATCCTGGGGCTATATGAGGGTGTCGGTCTCTTTGCATATCCATCCGTCACACTTGCATTTATCTGGAAAATGACTTACTTAAATTGTTATTAAGAATTCAGTTTGCTAATTCTTATTATATACTTATTTTGTAATACTGTTGAAATGTCTTTTTCATCATACTGATAGCTCTAATAATCATTTCACATATTGTCGATTTAGTAAAGATGTTCTTAACGTATTACTTATACAAGGAAACATTAGCCCTGTGAGTTTCGCAAATAAGAAATAGCACAAAATAAAATGAAATGTAGCATATAAAACAAAATGCAAATATAAAACAAAATAAAACGAAAAATCCTTATAAAGCTAACATAGAATGACATTTTTAAATTGGGAGGTTTAAACTAAAACTAACAGTGAATTAAAAAGCAGTGTTTTAATACTGTACATTTAGCCATTCTTTACATTTAAACAAATGCATATGGTTTACTACAGGACAAATATGTTTTGTATAATTAACTGGAACGAAACAGTTTGTGTCATTATTTAAAAAAGGCATGAATTGTCGACTGATGAGAGCTATCAATAAGGTGTTTTTTTTCTGTGCATTTGTATAAAACGTTGGTGTTTTGTAACTGAACTGTATCCATAAAGACCGCCCCCGCAGCATTTGACAGGCTGCACAAAATGTCAGTTTACGTGTTGGTTGTTCCTTGCTATGAAAATGAATTACTAAAACCTTGTTGCGCAGCATTTGGCATACTGCACAAAATGTGACAATAACCGGGTTTGTGAAATGATATTAAGAGAGGTAATTTCTCAAAGAACCTATGGTGCATGACGAGTGGTTTTTCAAACATCGTGATAATAAACAGGGTATGATATTAAGCGAGGTGATAGAAAACAGGTTAATCTGTATTTTGTATTAATATACAAATCCTGTCTTTTTTTTGTTTTTTTTTTAAGGGTAGAGTGCTGTGTGTGCAATTATTATGACAGCTCCACAATAGTAGGTCAGTGTGTGTGTGTGTGTGTGTCATATATATATATATATATATATATATATATATATATATATATATATATATATATATATATATATATATATATAAACTGCAGTATTCAAAATTGAAGGCATATGAAAGAAAAGTTTTTTAAAAAATATACACAAATGGTTTAAAAGATTAAAAAATCTTTTATTTTCATGACATTTGGGGCAAAAGCCATTCTTCAGCTTTTAAAAAGAAATGTAAACACAGTGCAGTGTTATTATTCCAGATTTTTAATTATACCAAAATTCTGTTGATGGTGTCATGATTATTAGAATAGAATGTTCATTCCCAAAGGTTCCAAAGTTCCCAGATTGAAGATAAGCTCTTGTTCCTTTTGTTTCCACACAACATCTGTTGTCTTCAGCAGTGTGATTACCAGGCTGATGGAAATGCAGTGGTGTTAATGCAAATGCTTCTTAAGTGTTCTACAAACCAGTCTGCTACACGTCTTTTAATTTCCTCAATATACAATTAGTTGCATTTATTGCAGAGAAGCAGTAGACTATTCCTTTAGATGTACATGTAAAATGTTCATGAATGTGGAATGAAGATTTATTGCCTCTAACCTCTGTTGCAGAATGAATATATTTAAAGGTATTACGTCGTGATCATAATGATCATGACATCATCCACAGAATTTTTGTATAATTACAAATCTTGTATAATAAGTTAACTGCAATTTACTTTTCTTTTTAAACAGCTGAAGAAGGGCTTAAACCTCCTGAAAGAAAAAAAAAATATTTTTTAATCTTTTAACCTTTTGTGTACATTTTTAAATACTATACATGTAAACTGTGTAAATACATGGCCAAAAGTAAAATTATAATTAAACCTAAGAACAACACATATCCACTAAAAACTAATACCTGCTCTAAAAATAGCAATTTTGTTAATGGAATAGTCTGTGAAAAATGTGATGAAATAAAATATGTGGAGAGACTGGAACAACTTTATAATAATTCAGATCCACCTTTCATTAATTAGAAATAAAAAACATTAAAAAAAAATGAATGAACCAATAGTACAGCATTTCTCCAGTCAAGAACATGACATAAATGGTGTAACATTTGTAGTATTAGAACAGCTAAAATTAGACAATGCGACATATAGAAGAATAAAAGAAAGTAAATGGATAAATAGACTGAACACGATTATGTCAGCAGGAGTCAACAGAAAAGAATGAACTAATAAATCTAATATATATATATATATATATATATATATATATATATATATATATATATATATATATATATATATATTATATAGATTATATATAAATTTAAATGTATTTTTAGTTATGTTTTGTTAGTGCATGTTGATGCGCTGGGGAGGCTAAATTAAAGCTGATCCACTATTGCCTGTATTGACCCAGCTTTGCATGAGAACCTGAACTGTGTACCCGACTTTTGCCTTGTCCCAGTGACTCGGTGTATTGAACATAAGGAAATAAACTTACAGGTACTGTCCTGTTTTACCTCCATTACTGTCTCCAAACATGTGTCTAAACCATTTGTGTACAAAGTTTCATAATATATATATAAGAGAGAGAGAGGAGAGAGAGGAGAGAGAGAGCGAGAGAGAGAGCGAGAGCATGGGCAGTATTTACTGAAAATAAGCAGTTAATTAAAAAGACTGGGGGACTGCATGTTACTATTTCTGTCGCTAATGGTAACTACATTATTTTTCTGTGCTGGGTCTGTTTATGTCAAAATGTTTTTTAAAAAGCGAATAGTGTTTTATAAAAAATATGGATGTATTTAAAACATGACGTATGCTATGCTATTATTGATCTACATCTATTTGAGTTGTTTTATTAATGTGTATCTGTAATAAAATTTGTGAAAAATAAAACAGAATTTCTGAAAAAAAAAAAATCACTGGTCTGTACTTATTACCAACAGTTTGAGTCAGACTGTAAATATTACTACATTCACGGTAAGGTATACAAAATGAATGTATTAGCATTTAGTCAGAAATGCTAGAAAAAAGAAAAACAAAACATTTTAATAGTTAATGAAGATGTGACAGCAACCTGTATTGCTTATAAACAGACAAGTAATTTACATTTCCCAGTGTGTCTTGCAGTACTGTGACATTCTTGCAGTCCCTCTCATTTGAAAAACAGATCTTATGTCAGGTATAAGCACATTCTAATAAAAGGAGGATGTAGCTCTCTTTTGATGTTCATGCACATGTTAATAAACTGCAGCTATTTCAGTATTTGAAATCAAATAAGAAGTCATCAGCCAGCTGATCTTCGACAAGTCACCTGTATTGATCTATTGTGTACAATTTATTGTAATTTTCAGCAAACCTATACACCTTAAGGCTTGGATTATGTACAAATAATAAGTATAATACATGCAGGGTTTTCAACAATTTTAGAACACTTTAATTTAAAACCTTTTTTTCTATCATTATTTACGGTTGCATAGACAGACAAAATGTTAGAAACCAGTGTCTATGCTATGAAAGATATTTCCTTTTAAATAGTCCTACAGTGACTACCACCCTCTCATCAATCATGCAATGCAGCTGGCTTATATTCTACACACTAACCAAGTTATAGAGCTGGGAAACTTACTTCAAGTTTTAAATGTGATAAAAGTAATCTGATTTATCTAGTCAAAATTCTTACAGTGGTGAATAGATGACACATATGACTGCCTCTTATTTATGCTACAAATGTAGTTTACTCTTTATCTTTATTTATGAAAGAGCGGCAGGCATTCTCCCATGGGGATTGCAGCAGTATCTAATATTCACATATTTATGCACCTCTCTTTTTTATCTTCATCAGTATGGATGTGCTTCAGCGTAAAATAAAAAAAAACTGCATTGTATTTTAAGTGTTCGCAATTTCTATCAATCTTAAACTATTAAGTAGCACTTCAATAACACCGTGTAACAAACACCGTATAAATACAGTATAATCGTAAATCTCGAAAAACTACTCACTTCTAAATCTTTTGTAGTCATTTTTGTATTACTTTAGTATAAATACATGTTAATTTGGATTCATATGTTGTTTTTTTTCTGACTTTATGTGAACTAAAAGACACACATTTGCCCGTTTTCCCATTGGAAATAGTGATATTTTGAAATATCACTGTCCTGGTCACAAAAGCAAAGTTTGTGGGGAATAATAGCCATTTTCTATACTTTTGAGGCATAAGCAATTAGGAAATAACACTTACTACTCAGGAACAAAAAACGTGTTACATAGTGTAATCCTTTATCTTTTAGATTGTTTTAAAGATCTGTAAATGCTAGAAAGCATACATTTGTGAGGCCAGTTCTTATAATGGAAACAACAGTTCTACAATGTACTACCATTTAATCATTAAAAAAACATCTATTCTTTTTTTTTTTGTTTTGAGTAATTGTGACAAGGTACACCCCACCCCTGTGCGTATTTTGTTTATTTTGTGTTTGTGTTGTGTTATTATCATTTAAATGTTATTGTGCACTGGTGTTTTAGGTCAGCAGAGAAGGATGAATTCCCTGCCAAATCATTTCATGTGTAGAATGTGCCTGAGCCCGATTTGAATGATTAAGAAGCAATCGATATGTTTACAGGGAAAAACACTAAAGCTAATGCAGTGGTCATTAATTTAAATTAAACTTCAAGTATAAAACAATGTTAAAATTAAAACAAAATAGCATGTAAAAGCATTGTATTACAGAAGTGCAATCAACAGAGACCGCCTTCAGCCCCTACCCCACAAAGTATATCTATTTCTCATTTAGCAAGCTGGGTTATATTTGTGTCCTGAATTTTTCAGTGTTCGTTTTTTTAGGAGTGACCAAAGTAAAATTACAAATCTCTCACTTAGAGGAAGGTATTTGTTTTGAGACAACTTGGATTCTTAATGAAAAACATGAAATCTGTTAATTGTGCAACAAGTTTCTGAGGCTCTGTCACTTTATGTGATAATGTTCAATTTGATCAGTAGCATCAAGCACCGACAGCCCGAGTGAGATGAGACAATGCTGGCTGTGCGAAGGAGGGCAACTGATCAAATGTTATGACCTTCTACATTGCCAATAAGGATCGGACGTCATGTTTTTGCTAGAGAATCTGAAAGGTCCATAATTGACTTCCAATTTTCAGTCAGACACTGTTTATTGCAGCTGATATAAAGTAAAAGGCAAAAGCCACTAAATCATGTCGGACAGTTAACAGGTTTCATGGTTTTTGAAGAACCCGAGTTGGTTCAAAACACACACACACACACACAAGTTATATTATATATGCATATATAGATATAATATATATATATATAGATATATATATATAGATATATATATATAAAATGGTAATTTGGGCACTCCTAAGAAATAAACACAGAACATTCAGGGCCTGTTTATAATACAGGCTGCTCAGGCTGCTGTATGTCCCAAGATGTACACGTTACACTGCCAGTATGGACTGAACAGATACATGGAAGGAAACAGTCAACCATATGTGCATAATAAATTATTAATCCGCCTTTCTCATTTAAAAGCAGACAGACCAACTCACAGAAGTTAACTCCATCTAAATTAAAGCACAGTCAACGAGTGGTTTGAAAACAGTTGTGATTTCAGTACAAAACAAGCAACACAGTAAAAACCATTAGTATTCAGTCGTGTAGTGTTAGGAACTAATCAACAACTCATTTGGCGCATCCTGAAAAGGGCCCTGAGATCACCATGGTGATTGGAGCTGTGTACTGTAGCAAATGCTGTCTTCCTTAACTTACCATCAAGATGTTTCAAGATGTTTTCAGTTAATGGTGCCCTGTCTTTTGCATCAATTAGGCACTGTTTAATTTTAGCAATATACATCTGATTGTAAATTAATTGATTTTAAAGAGATGTATTCTACGCAGGGACAACTGAAAGATGGTAAATAAATATATAATAAATTTTGGCATGTTGGCACTTGTGATGAGCAATCTTGCAAATATTTCCATGCAATACATCCCAGAGGAGATCAGCTTGAGACCCGTATGGTGACAAGAGTGGCCACATCATGCATGTCACTGCAGTAGCTAGCAAAATGTGTCTCCTGCAAACTGCTATCCTCATATTGCTTCACATAATAAAGTACAGTAATTTAGAAGAGAACAAATTGAATGACATTTTGAGGTTCTAATGGGATATTAACAAGAAACATATTTAACAACTAGTTTGCATAAAATACCTGGAATAAACAAAAGGAGATCAAAAAATGGAAACAATCATAGAAAGTGGTCTCAGCTTGTTACCCGTACATCACTTAATGATCTGATCTACAGCATACAAATGATCTTCACTTTGCATAAATACCATTGTGTTGTATGTTTCATCAATGTGTCTTTTCAGAAGTGTGGGGCAGATTTGTATCGATAGCAAAAAAATAATAATTTTTGCATTTCATTCATTTACAAATATATATATATATATATATATATATATATATATATATATATATATATATATATATATATATAGTATATCTGATCTTAATTGTTCAGACCAATGAAACTGCTTAATCATTGCACGGCTTTCAAATGCAGTAACTGGATTATTACATCAGAGTACAGTAGCTGTTGTTTACGTCATGCTAGTATTGGACACCAAGATATAATAAGACAATAGTGGTATAATAACATTTTTAACATAATTGGTATGTTTGTTGTTGTTGTTGTTGTTATTATTAGACTTCCAAGCTGGCTGGGAAGCCTATTGTTATTGTAAAGATTTTCTTTTTTTTTCTTATTGTCATTTTTCCTCCCAAAACTTTAAACTGCCCTGTTCGCACGTGGTGTAAAAACTGCTCCCCTCTGTCAGCCAAGATGGTGGCCTGAAGCATTTTTTGGAAAAACCTTTCAAATCTTCTTCTTGGGAAGCGGTGAACCGATTGATCTGAAACTTTGCAAATGTCATCAGCAACCAAACCCACTTCAAGTTTGTGAAGCAAAAGTTGCTGTGATAAATTTTACTACCAAAATGGCTGCCACCAAATTCGCCAAAACGCACCCTCAAACTGCTTCTGTTTGCAAACCGTTTAACCAACTAACTCTTAACTTAGTAGGCATCATCCTGGGGATAATGGAATTCAAATATGACAAAATGGTGTTCTTTTATAAAACAAGATGGCCACAAGACCTACGCTTCGTTCTTAAATTTAAAACCGCTTTAGTTGAAAAACTGATTATTTGATTAACTCCCTGTGCCAATCCAATTCACTTTTTAAAAATGGTGTAAACAAATATGGCCGCCTGACGTATTTCTTTAAAAACCTTTCAAAATTTTCGATCAAATGGAAAATTAGCTTATAACTCCTTAAAGAGTGCAGATATAGGAACCCATATATGCTCTATTAAAAAATGGACTTGACCGTGACCTTTGAGCTCTCCTTAAAGTCAAATGCAGAACTGGCTTATAACAAGTGCAGATAGGGTCATGGTTGCTATGGAACACATATAAGAAAGCATATGTGCTGTATCCAAAAACGACCTTGCCTGCAACTTTTGACCTCTCCTTAAGTTAAAATGTAAAACTGTCTTATAACTCCTTACAGATTGCATACAGGTTAATGTTTACTATGGAATGCGGACAGGATCCCATATATACTCTATCCAAAAATTACCTTACCTGTGACCTCTCTAAGGTCAAATGTAAAACTAACTTATAACTCCTTACAGTGCACATATGTTTATGGTTACTACATAACACATTTAGGAACCCATATATGCTCTAATCAAAAATTACCTTGATCATAACCTTTGAGTCCTCCTTAAGATATTCAGTGGCTCTCAGAAGTATTAACCCCCCTTGGACTTTTCCACATTTTATTGTTTTACAACATGGAATCAAATGGATTTAATTAGGAGTTTTTGCCACTGATCAACACAAAAAAAGTCTATAATGTCAAAGTGAAAAATAAAATCTACAAATTACAAACTACAAATACAAAACAGAAAATAATTGATTGCATAAGTATTTACCCCCTTGAGTAAATATTTGGTAGAGGCACCTTTGGCAGCAATTACAGCCATGAGTCTATTTGGATCAGTCTCTATGTGCTTTGCACATCTGGACACTAAAATTTTTGCCCATTCTTCTTTGCAAAATTGCTCAAGCTCCATCAAGTTGGATGGTCAAGTTTGGTGAACAGCAATTTTCAACTCTTTCCACATATTTTCAATTGGATTCAGGTCCAGGCTTTAAATGGGCCACTCCAGGACATTGACATTTTTTGTTTTTAAGCCACTCCAGTGTGGCTTTGGCTGTATGTTTGGGGTCATTGTCCTGCTGGAAGATGAATCTTCTCCCAAGGCCCAGACTTCAGCAAGGTTTCCTCCAGGATTTCTCTGTACTTTGCTGCATCCATTTTGCCCTCTCTCTTCACAAGCTTTCCAGGCCCTGACGCACAGAATTATCCCCATAGCATGAGGCTGCCACCACCATGCTTCACGGTAGGGATGGTGTTCTCAGGATAATGTGGTGTTAGGCTTGCACCAAACATAGTGCTTAGCGTTGAGGCCAAAAAAGCTCTATTTTGGTCTCATCAGATCATATAATCTTCTTCCACTTGGTCTCAGATTCTTTTACATGCCTTCAGGCAAACTCTAGCCAAGATTTGATGTGAGTTTTCTTTCAACAATGGCTTTCTTTTTGCCACTCTCCCATAAAGGCCAGTTTTGTGAAGCACCCAGACAATTGTTGTCGTATGCACAGTGTCTCCCAGCCGTGGAAGACTGTAACTCCTTTAGAGTTGCCATAGGCCTCTTGGTGGCCTCCCTGACTAGTGCCCTTCTTGCCTGGATACTCAGTTTTTGAGGACGGCCTGCTCTAGAAAGATTCACGGTTGTGCAATATTCTCTCAATTTCTTAATAATGGATTTTACTGTGCTCCGGGGAATATTCAATGCCTTGGAAATGTTCTTATGTCCTACCCCTGATTGGTGCTTTTGAAGAACCTTATTCCGGATTTGCTTTGAATGTTCCTGTGACAGGCTGGCGAGTGGATAGAGGCCCAGAGACAGACTGCAGTTCAAAAAAATAATGCTTTAATTATAAATAAATACAAAATAAAAGGACACAAGGGCCAAAACAAAGGGATTTAAACAAAACTAGAAAGACACAAAACAAGACTTACAAAAATAAAGATTTCCAAGCTGGGCGATGCCTTCACTGGATGAAAAAAAAAAAAACCCCAAAACAGCAAGCACAAACACCAGCTTGCTTCCTCAGCTCCCTCCTCTCCCTAATGGGAAGCTGAGGCCTCCTTTTATGTCAGGTGGCTGGGTGCTGATTGATCATTAATTACTCTAATCAACCCCAGCCACCTGAACACTATAAACCCAGGCAGGTAGGGGAATTTAGCCCCATCCCTGCCAATTTATAAAGGGCAGAGCTCTGCTCTGCCACAGTTCCTTTGTCTTCATGATGTAGTTTTGTTAGGAAATGTACTAACCAACTGTGGGACCTCCCAGAGACAGGTACATTTAACCAGAAATCATGTGAAACACCTTAATTGCACACAGGTGGACTCCATTCAACTAATTATGTGACTTCTAAAGACAATTGGTTGCACCAGAGCTTATTTAGGTGTGTCATAGCAAAGGGGGTGAATATTTATGCAATCAATTATTTTCTGTTTTATATTTATAATTAATTTAGAACAATTTGTAAATTTTATTTTTCACTTTGACATTATGGACTTTTTTTGTGTTGATCAGTGGCAAAAACTCCTAATTAAATCCATTTTGATTCCATGTTGTAAAACAATAAAATGTGGAAAAGTCCAAGGTGGGTGAATACTTTTGAGAGCCACTGTGTGTGTGTGTGTGTGTGTGTAATATATATATATATATATATATATATATTATATATATATATATATATATATATATATATATATTTATTACACTGTATTGATGTAACAAAATAGTGACAGAAAGTCAAAAATAACCTGTACAACTTTCATGGCACCATTCCTTACACTTGCTGCAGTGAATCCACATTTTATGAGATTCTAGAATAATTCTCAACAACGGGGAATTTATGATCATTGTGCATGTCAACATTGAGACACTCAACATTAAGCCAGTTTACATGTTGGTTTGTTTCACGTGAATGGACAATGCTCATTAAACTTGGCAGGAACAGTTTGTGAAAATATCCCAAAAAACAGTATTTTACCGTGAAAGTCTCAATTTCTTGTGAGATTCCAGGAAATGCTTGTGAAATCAATGTCCACTTACACATGTAAACACGAGTTTCTCGTGAAAATGTTAATTCACTCGTTCAAGTCCTTTCCTAAAGCTGCTGTAAAAGTCACAAGGGAATACATAAGTTACAAAGATGGCAGAGGGAAAGTACATTTTTTGTTTGCAGTGTCAGATTGATGTTGCAGGTAGCCCCACTTTTTTCTCCATCTTCCTTAAAATTGCATAATGCTAATCATGTATGGAACTAAATGTATTTCTAAAGTATCATACAAATTGAATTTACCAAGTTTCTGTTTAAAACTATTACTAAAAATGTTGGCTAAACTGCATGGTGGGTTTGTGATTTCTGGAGGTTACAGCTACTGTCCAGTACTTAAGAATACACTTGCAAATAGCTTTCCAGACAACAGTCAAATTACTTTATTGTAAAGTACTACTATGTTTAAATGTGTATAACTATACTCCCATGCAATTTCTCCTAGTTATGTCTGAGCAAAACCTGTGTCCATCCTCCACTTACATCCGTTGGAGCGATGAAGAGATTCTGGTGTTAATACCCATAAGGGAAGAGGATATGAGGAGGCCTCATGATACAATGCACAACACGAAAATTGTTTAACCCACTCTCAAAATAAAATGTGGTGTGGAATTTCTGTGACTTGTTTCTCAATAATCAACAATACTAACCAGTATTCCAATTCTTTATTTAGCAGAAGCAGTCATACGAGTACAGCGCAAATATTTGGTACAAAAAGATACAAAATCAGCTAATGAAACAAAAATGTGATACAAAATAAAAGTACACTGTTGGGTTACAAAAATAAAGATAGCAGTACTTCTCTAATAGCAGGACCCTCTTCATATCGCTGTTATGCAATTCTTGCTGGAGGCTGAGGTAGCTGTTCCTCCGCTTGACTGAACACCTCCTTACGGTCCTGGCACAGATTTTGCAGGATACAGCAGGCAGTAATAATTTGGGGAACAAACTCATGGTTCACTTCAATATGCTTCAAATGCCTGTTCAATGACCACTTGGATTTGGCCCAGTTTATTATTAATAAAGTTATAACCCCCCCCCCCCACACACACACACACACACACACACAGGTGAAACATGGATTCTTTCTCGTGAAACTGTTCTCTGCTTATGTAAACAGTATTTGAGGACTTTCAAGGTTAACAACATGAGAATCTAAGTGGGCCATCAGCATGGCTAATTTAATTTAAATCTGACCTCCCTCTCCCATCTCCTTCATTTGCATAGTGTTCTGGGAAAAGTAGGCGTTCCAAAGAAAATGAGAGGCTTTACATGTAAACACAAAAAGGCACCATGTCCTTGTTTATTTCATAAGACACAAATGTCTTGAGAAAAGTCAAACACTCATATGCATACCTAATGAGATATTCTGCATGTCAACATTGAGATGACATGCATTTCCCTCTTTACCTCACGTTATTGCCTGTTTTCTGCATTCTTTGTGCTTTTGACAGGTGTTGACATTAACACAGCTATTCCATACAGTGTGCTTTGCTTTTCTTATCTTTGCTTTGCAGACATTTTGAAATCACTAATTACAATTTTATTGCTAAAGGAAGGGCAACTAATGGAGGGCGTCAAAGTTAAGACATTTTCTCTCCTCCAAATTTGAACATAAT
This sequence comes from Polyodon spathula, assembly GCF_017654505.1. Classification (NCBI taxonomy): domain Eukaryota; kingdom Metazoa; phylum Chordata; class Actinopteri; order Acipenseriformes; family Polyodontidae; genus Polyodon; species Polyodon spathula. The sequence continues at coordinate 12,483,892 of NC_054537.1, read as the reverse complement.
TTTCCATTTGACTTCTTGAAAGGGAATTTAGGTAGTATTCTAAAATAAAGAACCATGACTGGAAAGCTCACCTCCCACTAGCAGGAACAGGAGAAATCTGTCCATCCAGCGGGCTTTGGCAACTACGGGGTTAATATTCCGTAGGCACCGGCTAGCTAGAAGGATGGTGGAGGGGAATGATGTCTACCTGGGTCAAATACAGGAGTTTTGCAAATGGTGTCTGAAGAGGTGTGTCTTGAGGAGGCGCCGGATGGTGGTCAGGGACTGGGCAGTCCTGACATCTGTAGGAAGGTTGTTCCACCACTGCGGAGCGAGGGTGGAGAAGGAGCGGGCTCTGGAAGCAGGGGATCATAGAGGGGGTACAGCCAGTCTTCGAGCAGAGAGGTCAGTGGGGGTGTAAGGAGAGATAAGGGTCTGGAGGTAGCTGGGTGCAGTCTGGTCCAGGCATTGGTAGACGAGTACAAGAGTCTTGAACTGGATGCGAGTGGTGATCAGGAGCCAGTGGAGTAGCATGGGAGAAGTGAGGCAGAGAGAACACCAGGCGAGCAGCGGAGTTCTGGATGAGCTGGAGAGGATGGGTGGCAGGCACAGGGAAGCCGGCCAGGGGGGAGTTGCAGTAGTCTAGGCGGGACTACTTTATATTTTACTAAAAAAAAAAAATTTCACACACTTCACACACCATTTCTCCCTTCCAACGTGATTTTGAACAAATTTACCTTGACTGCTCCATGATTTTTAGTACAAATTTCCATGACAAAATCCCAGCCTTAATGATGACTGATGATGATTACTCTTCTCAGCGGGTCAAGGGGAAGGGGCCGAATATACTTACATCCAACCCTGAAACATCCTTTGGTTCTGTAAAACCTGTCTTCAAAGCAAGTGCATGGGAGGGGTTTCATGGCACAGAATTTAGTTTAATGAAGGAATGGGGTAACCATGAAAGATGTCCAAACATTTGCCATATTAAATATGTTTTATATTATTTTATTTTATTTTGTGTTACTTATATTTTCTAATTTTACCATGATACGATTTAAAAAATGATTTACGTTTATTTTTAAGTAGGATATAATAGGAGCAGGCACTTTTTTTTTCAATACATATAACAATATAATGATTTTATAGTCATCATATGCAGCAAACAATCTGCACAAAGTAATCTCAACTTCTGCCACTGCAAGCTGCATAAAATCTTTCATCACAACCATTAACTAGTCCTTATATGATTGTATATTTACATTCTTGTGCTTCTTGGGACAGTGCTGCATCACATGCTGTTTTCTTTTCCTCTCCCTTCTGTCACACAGGGAACACAGCCATTCTTCTTGTGCACAACCTCTATTTTTATGCCTCTAACCTTTACAGTCCAGATGGCAACTTCAAGATTATGAGACAGTCCAAGATCCTGTTATCAAACAACAGATTTTAAACAGATTAAAAGACAACAAACAAAACAAAAAGAAAATCCAGACGATACACACAATGAGGTATGCCAATGAAATAAGATTCGTCAGCTTCTAACGCTTTTACTGCATATAGTTAATTCATCTCATTCATCACACTTGCGCTGGTTTATTTGAGTTTTTAACCATCAGGTGTTAAATCAATCAGTCAAGATCCAGTGGGATTGGTCTGGAGGGGGAAGGGGGGGCTTGGCCTGGAGCCACCTACAGCCCTGTTCTATCAGTGTTGTTGTATACACTAGCTCACTTTATCACTATTAAGATTGAGTCTTTGGTACTATTGAAATCTATCCTGGGTACATGTTGATACATGGAGGTGTATCCTGATTTAGACGAAGCTATTGTTTGCTACCTCGGCATGTTACAAATGTACCCTGGTTTCAAGTTTTGTTTTGTGTTGCAAGTCGTTCACGCCCAGTGTTTCCAGACTGGGTGGGTTCACTCCCAATTGGGCTTGTATTTTTTGTTTTGTGCATGAAAAAATGACTTTGGGCTGGTTTTGGCCATTTGTGTGGGTATTACATTTGGATATATTTTGAATAGTTTTAAAGTATTAACAATATTTTAAACCAATATACAAAGATATGTGACACACAACCCTTAGTGTTAACATCACTGTTGCTAAACATTGTAACAGTAACATGCATCAATATCAGTGGATATGACGTACACTGCATTGTGGGTAGCGTATTACTTTGGGCTACAAACATAGCACTTTCTAAAAGGCAGTGTCTGGTACTAGGCTTGCAAATGAAAATTTGTTCTCAAGGGTTTTACTTGGTTAAAGAAAATGAATGACTGATTGATTGGTATTTCAGGTGAATGTTTAGTAATTACCAGGGACCGTAGTTTTCCGCATCACATTATAAGACACACAAACAGAACTATGAATAACAGTTTGTATTTACGGTAAGCATTTATTGGTACACTTTCAAATTCAAAGGAAGTCACAAGATATAATGATATAATGATGATCAGGAGGCGAGACCTGGTGATGATGTAGATTTGTACAGTAGATTTGGAGGTGATGCTTTTGAATTGCTTTTCGTTACAAACACAGATTGGGTCTTTGTCGACCTGGTGACTTTTGAAAGGCCAGCCATCTTGCGAGCTATAATGCGCATGTCAGGTTTGAGCAGAAATGAGCGGTTTGCGTCAATTCCTATTTTTTGTGAAATTTTAAAAGCAGCGCACATTTGTAACATGGTGAGTTACCAAACGATAGCTTTGTCTAAACAGGCTACACTTCAGTATATCAGCATTTACCCTGGGTACATTTCAATAGTATCCCAGTTAACAAAGTATCCCAGTCTGCCTCTGTGTTAGGGGCATGTGTCTTTCTGAGCAGATGTGATGGAAACTGCCGTCTCTCAAACATTCTAACCACTGTAGAAATTAAGTCAGCAGAGATTGCTCCCTCTGTGTTGAGTACCATAGCTGTAGCTAATATAGTTTTTTCTTCAGGTGTGCTGAAAAATGACATTATAATTCATCATATTGTAAATGGAAATGTTAATGTTTACCATTTAAAACACTAATCCTATTGAAAAACGTTTAAATATTTAGAGACAGTCACAGAGTAATTACGTTTAACAGAACAAACTTTACCACCTACCTTTGCCGATATATTAATGGTTGACAATCAGAGCTAAGTTGACAAAGTAAGTTGAAACCATAAATATTGTGAATTTCAGGGGAGCAGTTCGGCTTTCTTGAATTGTCAACTGCTACAAGACTTTCTTGAATTGGCTACATGCAATCTCTTGTAGATTATCATCAAGCAGAGGTTTAAGAATCATATTTGTTATGGGTTGTGCTTTTTTCAGTTGTTTTCAATAAACAAGTACATTTTTTGGTAAGTTACATGCGATTTGAAGTATTTGTCGTTAGTTCAGTACAGATAAACTCATAGTTTTGAACAAATTGTGCTCAGTTTCTTTCAATGGTCACACATATCGACTATATATAGGCAAAAATAAATACTCGTTAAAGGTTTATAACAGAATATATCTGACAGGAGATTTTTAAAATAATAGTACCTTTCTTTGGTAAGTAAGGTGATGCTTGTTACTGAAATTAGTTCAGTGTACTCCTTTTGTGCAACATTCAACACTTTGGGATGAATTGGAATCTTTGGGACAAAGCTCTTTTTAATTTGATGAGTGGGACTAAAAAAAATAAAAATAAAATATTAAAAGAATATTTTGGGGAGTAAAGTTTACATGCAATTGTTTATAAAACAAAGGATCCAAAAACTAAAATCAGATAATGGTTGACAAAGACATGCAGTTTTGAAGATCTTGATGAGTAATTTTGAGTCCACTCTAAAATAAAGACGGATGCTTGGTGTTTATAGCACCAGCTGCTCCATTGTATACCTTTGCCATTTTAGAATTCCCTTTTTCCCAAATTCTATCTGTCTACATTGTTTGCTATGATACTGTTTGTCCTTTAAATTTGAATATTATGTTTCTATCAACATTTCAGTTTTTTACATATATTTTTTTTTTTCTGTGAACTGTTTACCTTTTTTCTTGAAATAGATTTTAAAAATCAGGGCTTTCTGGGAAGATGGCATTACATACCCCTGACGTCTGTTTTTGGTAAAGACAATTTCCATTTTCCAGGCATTGTGACCTAGTTTCATTACATCTGTAATTACAAACCTCACCAGGCATAGGCTTTTTGAGACTTTGTTTTAAGGTCCACTGATTATTATATAATTTACAGTTCGATTGCTGTTCATATCGTGCTTGTCACAGTGATTTCTCAGTTAGAACATCACTGCTGATGTTGACAACCTATCAACACACGTCACCACTGCAGCTAGGTATTCTTCTCTAGTAGTAAGCAAGTAAAAACAATGATGCTGTCAAACCTTCTACAGAACTTCTGGGCCAGAATGGATACTCTCACTTATTTAGGGACACATATATTTTACTTTGCTGCCTGGAGTGTCCCAGTTTCACCAAAGGGTTAACAATTACATGAACCGGGAAAGCACACAAGTGGCTACCATAACCGAGCTGATAGAAGGGTTTGCACTCAGTCCAAGCTTCTTAATGTTGCCCGCCCAACAGGCACAGCTTAACACTTAACTAGTCTTTGTAGTCCCAGACCAGAACATGCACTTTTCACAGTTTGTCTCCAGTAGAAAATCAGTTTTCTTGTATAACTTTCAAGCTCCTTATGTAACTCACAGTGTAGTTTTATTGTGCAGTTGCACATATTTAATATACTCAAATCAAGCAAAGTTATCTTGAATTTACTTTAAGTAAATTGAAGTTATACATTTATAATCATTCTTTGTGGAGGTAGTGAGACACATTATCTGTACCAGCGCTCTCTCGTTAGTCTGAATCTTGAAAAATGACTGTGCACTGTGGCAATGCATTATATAAAGTGACATTACATTAAATCCAGCATAAAGAGTATTCAGGTGGTCTGTCAGGTGAAGCAAGAGGCCATACATTGCCAACCGAGGTTACTGAAAGAACACTACCTGTCACAACATAAAAATGGTGAACCACATGCAGTTTCAAAGAATAGTTATTATTGAGGTATTCCTGCCAGGTGTCAGCATGTCACAGATTGCTTCTTTCACTGGCCATTCCACGGGTAACAGCACGGAACGCAAGCAACAAACAAACATCAAAGAAGCACAGCTGTGTTCATGGCAAAGTAATGTTGGATAGGTGCTTCTTCCATCTGAATTCTTTAGTGACATCAAACAGGGCAGTCTGCTCCAGGAACTGACTGCAGTGCTCCACAGGACAATGACGCAGTATTAGGGCATACTACAAGAACAGTAAGCTTTTATATCTCAGACAAGGGGAAACCATGCTGAGCGCAAATAATATAAACAAAAACCATGAGACTTTGTTGAACAACAGAATAATCTGAAACAAATAGATGAGTCATGCTTCACCTTTTTTTTTTTCACAGCCTTATTTTATTGTAATAACAAACAGGTTCCAAGATACTGTTCCATAACATAACATAACACAAACTCCCCCACTGACATCCTATCTCCAAGAACTACTAACTAATAATAATAGAAACAATTTGTTAATCAGGTCCTGTGTGTTTGAGGTCTTAATTAATTCATTCATTTTGAGATTACTCAGTGTGGCTAATGGAACAACCAAATTTGTCATAATATAACACATAACCAATCACCAATTTTTCATCTTTTGAAGACAAGAGAACTCTGACTGTGGCACTATTGCTTATTTTTATTAAAGAATGAGCATACTATTTTTAAAATAAAAGGGGGTATTTGATATGTAAATCTGCCTGCTTGACCTCAACTTCAAATCATTTGTGTATCAACTGTTGCATACTGTGAATTAAAATACAATAACTGAATCCCTGCTTTTTCTTTATCCCTGCTGCTGTTCCTTTAATATTTATTTAGTTTTTTAGATCAAGATAATCTGGGAAACAATAGTGCAGTGTTTTACTTTGAGTATGTTTTAGAAAATAAATAAGTAGACATATAAATCCCAAGGAATTAACAAATTAATACATATGCCTGTTTGTGCAATGAACTCTTTGACCCAAAACTTTCCATTAAAGTGGGCTCATCATAATCGGTTAGGTCACATTGGGCTGTCATTATTTTGAACTTTACACAACACATATATGACAGAAATAAGATAAAAACCTGCCAGCCACATTGACTCTCGTTTAAAGTAAATACAATTATATGCCCTCTGATGTGACAAGGTAAAACATTCTCATTCTTTATTGTTCTGCATTATATAAGGGTATATACTGGTGCTCGTTCCATGTTTTCCATTTCCATACCTTTTTATGAATGTCCTGTTGCTTCTGCATTGTTATTTTCTTTTTTTTAGTTTCTCGATCTTAAAAAGAATCACCTCATGCTGCAGCAGTGGCAGGAACAGCAACATTCTAGCTGACAGGTTGTCCTTGCTCAACTTGGTAATTTATGTTGTGAGGGATGTGGAAGCTCTGGGTCTAAAAATACCTGGCAGCCATTCTTCTGTTTATTGTTGGACATGACAGACTACTTTGACTACTCCGACTGCTAAATTATCACTGCTTAGCACTTCTTATTGGTCAGCGTTGCAATTGTCAGTGTGTCTATACTTGGCCACATAGTGAAATCTATCAGTTACTCTTCTTGTTTCTTTTTCTGTGTACTAGAGAAAAAAAGCAGGGTCTTTTAGCTTGTTTTTGGTTTCCATCACTTCTTGACCCAGTACAGTGCAACTCCACCACCGCGTGACCCAGTACAGCGCCATCCCATCACCATGGGACCTCTTACAGCAACAGACTACCACCGCGTGACCCAGTACAGCGCCATCCCATCACCGTGGGACCTCTTACAGCAACAGACTACCACCGCGAGCCCCATTACAGTGCATCACCATGCACAACTTTGTAGCTATACTTGCTGCCTGCCTGACACGCATTCAGGGTCTTAAGTTACTGCGAAGTAGCTGCATGGTTTGTTTCAAGTTATTGTTATTATTTATTTATTTTCTTTTTTACACATTACCTTAACAAATTGCTCTTCTTCAGTAAAGATGTATTTTCCATGCAGAGTTTTGAAAAGAATTGTGGGAAATGTTGTTTTAAAACCTTGAAATATACCTTTGCTTCTATGAATTGATCCCACATATCCCACAATTCTTTTCAACATCCTATCCCTGCCTATTGGTCGAGTGTCGCAGAGCAAGCAGGGGCGGCACATTCAAAATTCAAACACAGATAGACACTGAGCATTGTTTTTAAACTATTGACTTTTTTGTTTTTAGCCATATATTTTCATTGTCAGATGCGCTCTGGATGCAAGTACAGTGCTGACATGTCATTTCCTTGTTTCCCCCAGGAAGGCACATCACACAGGGTGAGGCAATCCACACACAGGTGGAAGGTGGACACGAACCCGGGACCTCTTGCACTAAAGCATAGTGCCGATACCACTGTACAAAAGAGCCGGCTCTTTTGTACAGCGGTATATCGGGCTTATGTCTTTGTATGTGATTACGCCACCTACCAGCCCTGCTGCTGCCTTCTCCCGTGCACGCTACATTATATTAAGCGAGGTTTCGGGTAAATATATAAAGAAAAAAAGGCAGTCTATATTTTAGCACTAGTACAACAAGACCACGTACAGAATTAAAATGAATGGACTACAGAATAGTCATTTTGTAACAGTTGGTTTAAAAGCAAACAAGATTATCCATAAACTAAAGGTCACAGAAAATAAATATAAAAAGAGAATTTCGACAAAAGCTGCCGCGAAGCCCTGTCGCTGCTGATTGGTTGTTTCTACGCGCTTTGCAAAGGAAGTCTCGTCTTCCAGAATATCAGCATATATTGTGTGTGTTTTTGAAGGCGTGTTCTTCCATAGCAACTTTCTTTTTGAAGGCTGTCAAAAGAGGAAAAACGGGTGCACAAATACAAGTGCGCACATGAGATTAATAAAAATGTACATAATTAATAAAATAAAGTGCAGTTCCAGAATATATAAATTAATAAAGCAAAAATGAACACAGTTACAAGCCCACCACTGTGTTACATCAACATAAAAATAAGTAAAACACAAATGTGATTACGAAACATGCATCCTGTTAGTAACTTTTTAATATAAAATATCTATATGGTTATAAATTATCTCAGGAAACTTTTCTTGAGATCCTGAAATAACTGATCTTGTGATCACAAGATAACAGAGACCTTTTTTTCTTGCCTTTCTCTCCATGGCCTTAACAAGCCACCGTAATACAGAACATGTTGAATAAAGTTTAAATAAAGTATTTCCTTAAAATCATCACCACCACCATATGATAAGCTATATCACTGATACAATGCTTCTAAATAAATAACTTACAGAAATAATAATAAAAACAATACCTTTGATATTGATTTCCTTTCCTTTTTAACAATAACCACCCTCCACCCACAGACTATAAACATACGACGTTTGCACTAAACTTTAAATAAAATGTATAACTTAAACAAGTTATTTTCCTATTATTAATGATATTTCCAGCAGCTATCTAAATTTTAGTTGTACACAAAGCCTCACATTTTAGTTGTACACAAAGCCTCAAATATAATTCTGTATTTCAGATATATGGAACTATTATGATGCGATAGAGCAGCACCTACCACGCACAAAGAATTCGGTAGAAGGACAGCACCGCGCTTTTGGGGAACTTCTGAGATCCCAACACACCTCCATTTGGATGTTCATTGAGGGAATTAAAAAAAGGAACAGTCCCTCAATGAACTGAAAATTGAGTAGCTTGCTGCTGGCAATCTGCCACCAGAGGGAAGGGCGAAGTACCGTTCAGTTTCCAGGAACATTGAGTTGATTGTCGCTGATTACCTCAATCACCCTCTATGCGACTATTTGCGCGACATTTATGCATAGCATTGAGTTCCAGGTGTAACTCCACCTTCTCCCAGTTTCCCATATCTCAAATTATCAGACAAAATGAGCCTCCTGAAGTATCCCTTGTGAAGGGCAGGTGCAATTTTTCTGTTATATTTGATAATATGTGCCTCCCCTCTAAATGGCCTACCTCAATTTAAAATTATATGGTAGCCTATTTGGATGGGAGCTATTTTTTGCGCACCTCTCCAATCTGTAATGACAATTTCATTATTTTTAACGCACTGTTTGTTAGTTCCATCACAACTTTTTACAAACATTTGTTTTCTCAAATGATCTCAACATTAGCTGTTGAGTAAAGTGTTGTTAATTTACATTGTTCTATAGTTAGCCTTACCTTAAAACAGATAGTAGATATTTATAAAACCTGTACTTAAATAAAATAATAATAAAGAAATAACATGCATAACAAATCATTGTGTTTATTTTGACCATTTATTTATTTTGGCACTGTATGCCAAATAATATTAATACAGTGTTTTATTATAAATAGCAATAATGAGGTCCTACTCAAGAAAGGGCCCTGAAAATGAACCAGCTCTTGGCTGGTTTGGAAAAAAAAGCAAAACACAACAGATATCTCACACCAAGGATCTGTATCTGCAACTCTAGCAAGAAAAGAAATCTAACTACAAGGTTAGCTTTCTAAAAAAAAGTTTTTACTCACTGATTTATTGTTATATTACATAGACAATCTAAACAAGTTCCAAGAGATGCATTGTTTTTCTCCTTAGACATTCAAGAGTGATAAACCAACCATTTTCTTCCAAAATCTTTTTACAATGTGATAGAAAATGAACTTGTAAGCAGTGTAAGTTTAGTTATTCCCTACTCCCCCACATTGTTGCTTGTCCGTTCTTAGGATATCGGATATCGCTGCAGTGTCATCATGGGTGACAGGAATGAATACAAACAAATATGATATTCCATGAAATGCACACATGGTTATTTAAATGCCTTTTATGGTGCCTTTTAGAGGATTAAATCTTGCGTTTAAGATAATTTTTTGTTTATTATACTGGAGTTAAAGCTTGCAGCAGGCTTGCTGTATTTAAAAAAAAAAACATTCAAGGACTGGTGGAGAACAGGGAAGGGCAGATATAGATAGTTTGGAAACAAACCAATTCTGAAATCAGAGAGCTCACAACTCAGAATATACTAGGCATGTCCCTGTAAATGTGTTTTTCATAATAATAGTAACGTGATGTGTTAATCCAGTTAATCCACAAAAACATGTGTTATACATTCGTTAAATTGTGGAGGGTTCTTCTTTGAAAACTACAAGCTACTTTATTAACTCTTTGTACTGTTGCATTCCAAACAGTTATATTTACATACGTTGATATTCTCATGCTGTTGAAAGAAATATTAATATAAAACCTATTCAAAGCCTATTTTGGGTTCCATGTTTTCATTATATATAGTACTATTTTACAATATGCTGCGTTATAAAATTGCTTCTAAGCAACTGTGACAAGTGTTTCTGAAACTGAAGATACAATGAAGTCAAAAACTCTCCATCTGTCACAGATTTTTGTCATCCAATCTGAAATCTATATTTCATCACTGCACAAAAGTGTTTTATATTATATCAGTAGTCAATAATAACAGGAGAGCAGTAGTTCTCTTCAGCTTGGTATTAAATATGTTAAGGAAAATGTACTGTTACATTTCACTCGCTTCAGCATTACCTTTTCTGTTATTTTAATTTGGGTCTTGGTGTCAATCTGTCTTCTGCCTGCAGATTTGGAAAGAAACAGCTGGTTTTAAATTGTGCTTCTAGGATGGCTGTCGCAGCACCTAGTGCAATACGTTAGGGTAAAGACATAATTACATAACTTAATTGATGTCCTCGATATATTTTGACAAAGTTACATCTCGCTAGCTTTAATTAAGTCTCATTAAAAGCTTACAAAAGTGCATAGCTTGTGAAAGTAGAATGACTACATGAGCATATTCACAAACAATATACAGTGCTACCCCGGTACAAGGCGGCTGTAGGGGTCCATAGTTAGTAGACTGGGTTATTTGTGTTTCGCTTCAAAGAATATTGGCATTTGTGTTCCTTAAATGATTTACAATGCCCACAAGCCAGTTTACTATTGTAGCCTACGGTGGAAAATGAAGGAAAGAAACACACACAATTTGCAGATACTCATATCCGCAGTTTATTGGGACGACTATTCCCGGCCCCTGTTAGCCTGGGCCACACCAAAAACAACAATCACTCTTCACTCAGCAGCTCGTCTCACTCTGCCCATCCCGTGCTGATGTGGCCACCCCCTTATATGCTTTCATGTCCCCTCCTCACGAGACGTCACCCACCCTTTCCAGCTGACGCAAGCTTACCGCGCCCCTGCTAACAAACACAAACAAACAGGGTCTGTAGACCACTCCTGCAACAGTATAAATCCTGGGTCGTTACAATATATATATACAGTATAATAAAAACTTTTTTTCCACTAGTTTAAAGTTTATACCACTGTATTTTTTATAATAAATGTTGTAAACTGTAAATATCACAGAATCCAAGGCCGTTTCTACCCACTTGTATTGTTTCATACTTGTTTGTATCATTAACGGACAGTTTGTTTTCACTTTTAGAAAAAACAAATACAGTGTGAACATGGGCACTTTATAAGTACAATATGTCACAGTTTTAACTTAAATGGGTTTAAATACATTAATGTAAAAAAATAAAGTAAAACAAGATTAGGTATTTAGGTTTCCTTTTCTTTTTGTTTCTATTACAATTTATAAATCACAACATCACCAGGATCATTTAAAGTATCTGGAGCGTTCACCCAACATTTGCGAGTCAAATTGCATTATGGGAAAATGGGACCCACAACCTTACGATGTTATAATCGATTCCGCACTTTAACAGGTCACTTTAACAGGCTAGCACTGTAACTCCTATCTCACAATTCACAGGTGTTTGTGGTCGTATTAATCTCAAATACTGGTAGAGCTTTCTAGAAGTTTCTGTATGCTGGTATGAATTCTAATGACATGTGACAATTTGTTTTTCTGAATGCATTCAACTGAACTATATATTAGTTATGGAGCTGTCATGCAATCTAGAAACTTTTTAAAGTTGCAGTATAGCAATTAGTTAATGTTCTCAATATATTAAAATACAGGATACTTCTGTAATCAGTCAGTCACATGCACTAATACTGTGTGAACATTCTGTTTTGAAGGAAGTCATCCCTCAAAGGGTTCCTATAAAGCATGCATTAAGCAGTCAATGCAATAAAAAAATATATAGATTTTAGCTACAGAACCCTTGTGACTAACTGTAGACCTAGGATTTTCTAACTCATCACTTGGTGTATTCATCTGACAAGTTTCATCTGTTTGTTCCACATAGCAGCTTAAGGCAGTCAACTTCATGATCACCTTTTATAAACTCTTGGTTTACTTTATTTTATGAATTCTATTTTTTTTTATTTAGCTTCTGCCTGTTGCTTAAATTACTGGATATCTGAACTAAGGGAAAACATTTAAGTTTTTGTTTTTATTATTGCTTTCAAAATTTGAGATAACTAATTACATATTTAGCCAAAGTGCCTGTAACAGGTTAGGCAACCTAGAATTCACATGACTTTTTGCACTTCTCTTACACCCTTCTCCCAGTTCTTTTTGCTTAAGGCTTGTGAACAAAGGTCATGACATAAACCAGAGTACCACTTTGTCAAAGGATGTCATTCTTCTCCGAGATAGAAAAAGAGAAAGAGACGTGTGTTCCCTTCTGCATCAGTGGTCATGGACCCCTTAATCTCTGATAAAATTAGTGCTACTCAGCCAAGGGACAGGGCACCACAGATGCTACCCTCAAAGACAAATGGTTTGTTTCTCATATTTGACAAAAATGATGAAGTTTGATGCTACAAGCAGTGTCAGGCTTTCATCCTTTCACAACTTGTTACTGTAGGTACAGGACAGTGCATTTAGGAAGTCATTTCAAAGCACACTTGCATACACATAACATTCAAGGAGAGGTCTTAAATGGGCAAATGGTTTTAATGTCTGTGTTAACTTAGCATCCTATCCTTAAACTAGATATTATCTTAATTTTCTTGTTATGTCTCATGTTAAGACAAGTGTGCAGAAAAATCACATGAAGAGATTTTGCTTTTTAAAACTAATGTTACAAACTGTAAGTTTAAACTAGTTCCACAAAGTAAATATTTACAATACAGACTATAGCTGGGTTGACAAGGCTGAAAAAAAACAAAAAAAAACAAAACCTGAAATTGATTCCAAACCAATCTGACTTTCAGACTAACCCTTTGATCTGTCTGAGACCAATTTAACTCCTACCTGCCAGGAGAAGGTCTGATTTCAGTTTTAGACAGAATAGTCCTCAAAAGATTCAAGCAGTCTAAAGGAGACAAAGCAGTTCTACAATTTTTGCCTTTACAAAAGCACTGTGTTAAGCAGGTGATATTGCCAATCTTTTTAGACTTCTTTATTGGGGGTTAGACCTGCTGCAATCACCTGTACAAACCCTAATGGAAAAAAACATATATTTTTAATAAATGGTAGAAATGTATGATTATATTTCATTGTGGCAAAGTGCCCTCCCCTGTGTGTATTTTGTGTTGTATGTTGTGTGTTAATGTTGGTGTATAGTCATTGGTACACGGGATATAAACAGGTCTGTGAAACACGAGTGTTTAAAATGTATATGTGTATTTAGGCATGAGGATTGCACAGCACTTCACGTGCAAGTAAAAAGTAATAATATGTGAGCACAGGGAATTGCACTTTAGTAATTCACGTGCAGATGTACCGAGGCTCCAACTGAATGATTGATTAGCAATCGAGTCTCAGTACAGCTGCATAAAAAGAGCATGTTTTCACTCAGTCAGGGTTGTGTGTTAGGGAGTGGAGAACGGGAGAGAGAGAGAGGAGAAACGTAAACTATATCAATTGCTACAAGTGCTGCAAGGACCAGCACCATACTTCTTTTGTGTAGCGTTCGTCCACCCTGTTTTGTTAGTGTCTACTCGTTTTGTTTGTCTATTTATTTTGGCCGCAAGTGCCGTGTCCTGTTTTGGTGTCAGTGATTTTATACAACTGTTTTATTTTCTGGTAATAATAATCCACGCAGCAGCGCATTCATTCATTATTTTACTCGTAGTGTTGTGTATTCATTTTATAAAAGTGTGTTTTTAGTCTTGACTTAAACTGACAAACAAAGGCAGAGCATTCCATAATATAGGAGCGCTACAAGAAAAAGCCCTACCTCCTGTATTTGCTTCTGTTGACCCTAGGAAGAAGCAGCAGCCTGGCATCCTGTAATCTCAGAGTGCGGTTTGGAAGATACAGGTTAGTAACTCTTGCAAATAATTAGGTGCTAATCTATTCAGCAAAATCTTAAAATCAGTGGATCTTGAACTTTATTGTTCATAGTCACATCACCACTACACCTACACATTGTAAACCACTTTGGGTACACAGAGCAAAAAGGTTATCACTGTACTCATAAAACTCAAAATAAGAAGCTATCACACTTCCATTTAGCTAAGTGTTTTTTGATTTCACTATTTTTTTAGTAATTTACTTTTTAAATATATACATTTGGTCTGTACACAAAATAAATGTGGACCTCCAAGATAAAACAAATACTAAGAAAAATTAGTCAGCATTCTAATTCACTTCTGTTCAACCCAATGCTCCACTTAATGGTAGGTCTATAAAAATAACAAATAATGTGAGCCCTCTAATAGCAATATCCACATCTTATTAGCAATTTACAATAACAGTAATGTCATCTAAAATGCACTATAGCCAGTATCCAGCCTAATATCTAAGTCATTAACTGACAGAGCAGGCATCAACAACTGAGAAACACATGTTTTGTTGGGAATCATTGCTGAAGTGAATTGCAGCAACTTGCTGTGAACAGATCCCTTATCTGTTAAACCTTTTTTTTTCTATAAATGTTAAAATGGCATAATTCGAGTACCTGTAGGAATAGGACATCTTCATGTCAGATACAGGTACAAGGATGTTAGGAAGGCCAGCTCAAAGTTCTCCATTTAATGAAATTATGTACGAAACCTGACCTACTTATTTCAATGATATCTGAGCAATTACATGCACATACAATGACCACTTAGGAGGCTACATTACCAGTGTCAACCAGTCAATGTTAGTCTTGTCACTGGAAGAAAAACAAATATGGAGGGTATTTACTTTAAGACAGGAAGATTGCTACATTATGACAAAATGAATAAACCAAAGTGCATAAAGTTCAGCATTAGTAAATGCAACAAAGTGATAATTATACCAAATATTATACCAATTATTTCTGTATCTGATGCCAAGAGACTAATGCATGCCTTTGTTTCATCTAGAATTGATTATTGTAATGCATTTTTTCTGGTATCCCAAAATTTGTGGTATCTCGCTTGCTAGAATTATAGACTATAACCAGAAAAAGTTGAACATATTACCCCAGTTTTGGCCTATTTACACTGGCTCCCTGTGCAGTATATAACTGATTTTAAGATTTTGCTGAATAGATTAGCACCTAATTATTTGCAAGAGTTACTGACCTGTATCTTCCAAACCGCACTCTGAGATTATAGGATGCCGGGCTGCTGCTTCTTCCTAGGGTCAACAGAAGCAAATACAGGAGGTAGGGCTTTTTCTTGTAGCGCTCCTATATTATGGAATGCTCTGCCTTTGTTTGTCAGTTTAAGTCAAGACTAAAAACACACTTTTATAAAATGACTTTATCTTTGTAGGCTTTAATGTAACTTTAAAATTGCTGTTTTTGTATTGTGTATACTGTTATTTAAATGGTTTGATTGTAGCAGTTGTATGTGTGACATGCTATGCAAATGTATTGTGCTTTGTTCTTTTTTGCCACTATGGGATACTTTTGTATAAAAAGTGCTATATAAATGCAATAAATAAATAAGGGTGTGCCATGTTGGTCTGTCATGGCTGCCTGTGAATAATGTTACCCTGACAAAACATTCATGCTGAACCCCTTACAAAAGACTCTCATATCATCAGATCAAGTTTGCAGCATTGACTGAATAATTGAATCCTGTCATGTCAGAGAGCTGTTTTCAAAATAATAAATCTCAGGAGCTGTACAAAACCAAGTTCTTGAGTAGTCGGATCCACAAGGGAGCTGTGGCAATGGAACAAACTTTGACTGGCCTGCAGCTTTTGCATATCAAAACATAAAATCTGCCACCAGCTGCATGAGGGCCAAGATATTTTTTATCAAAGGGAAACTGAATAAAATAGTTTCAAAAGGGCTTAGAAGTGTCTTGGGATCCCTCGTTCATTCCAATATCTATTTATCTATCTATAATAGCAGAATTCTCCAAAATAGTAAATTTGTGATAGAGTTGCATTTCATCAATTAAAATTGTCATGGCAACACCCAAGATTTCCCAAAAGGTAAATATTGGATATAGGACACAGTGTATTATTATCTATGTCCATAATGCTTTTTTTTTTTTTTTTTTTTTTTAATCAATTAAGGAATGGGAAATTAGATTTTGTTTTTTTGGTGGAAGGCTGTATACAATATGTAATCATATGAGAAGGATTTATAAGTGATCTATCTGTACTATCTATCCATGCTAAATCAAGTATTACTAAATATAAGAGAAAGTTGTGTGCCATGCCTACTTCTAAATGTGTTGGAAAATATTCAATGCATAATCTTAACATGGAAACCCAATGTTCACCACTATTCAGATTTGTACATTTTAAACTATTATAGTACAGGTGAACATTGTATGACAGACACTACGAAAATAGCATTTTCACTAGATCTTTTAAACTGCAAATACTATCACTGTCCTACAGCTGACTTCTAGGACTTACCTGGCTTAAATGCTTACATTTTATAATAAATTCATAGAAATGGACACATCAGCTCTAATATATTTAGTATGGTCAATCTACTCCTTCATTTTTAAAAACAGACAAAGTTGACCAGACACAGGATAGGCGAGTAATGACGTTTACTTTAGGTACAAATGTGCAATTAATTTTCAAGACACTTGTGTTGATACAAAAAGACATGGCAATAACATCTCTTTTCTCCACGATTGTTTATTCTTTGGGACATTTACAATAAAAAAATACAAAAATAAAAAAAAAACCACAAAATCAGATTATGTACCACCATCCTGGGGTTTGGAAATTTGAATATATAATGATCATTAGTAAAACTCCACACATATAATTTTCCTTGTGGAAATAAAAACATGTTCAGTTCTAACAATTGCTTAAGAAAGAATGATAACTAAAAGCTTTAAATGCAATTGTCTTACACCATTAGAAACATTATTACTGGTGAGTATATTCTGACTACAAGAACCACACTAAGGCAGTAAAGTTTAAACTTCTGTTTCTGGTATTATATCACTTCTGCAAAGGTTACTGTTCATGGTCTGGCCAAAGGGATATACTTTCATGGTCTCAGCCTCACTCTGGTAGGCCAGGAAATGGAGTCTGCATAAGACTTCTGTATTTTCCCAACTGAAGTAAAAATGTAAAAGATAAGGGCAAAAGGGGCAAGATATTTTGTTTTATACAGACGTCCTTGGTCACTTGATTCCTTGACTATGTTGAGCACCAAGATTGCTTTATGAACCATGTCCCCTGCCAGAATTCTTCATTTTAAAAGGATTGAGATCACAGTAAAACAGTTCATGACAACGCAGATTAGGAATGTATATCAAAATGTGTGAGATGAGAGCTTTTCATTATCTCATTGTTTTGTGGTTTGTATTTCCAAGATCATCACACCAGACTTTACAGCTTGATCTTTGGAATGATTTACTGCTTTCTGTCCAAGGGATTATTGATCTAGGCTTGATGGAAGAAACTCTTGTAGATAGTTGTTAAAATGATAGTTAAAATATGGTTTAAGTGGCGGATAAAACCCAATAATCTTTTTTTGTATTATTATTTTTAATCTTGGTAAAAACATGAAAACATTTGTTTTCAGTAATTTTACTCAAGCTTTATTATTGGCTAGAATCTTTTCCCAAAGTATAGTACACTAATGCCAAAAAAAGAGAGCACACATTATGAATTGAATTTCTTTAAATTTATTGAAAACTATATTGGTAACCTCTGATAATGAAAGTGCAATTGATTTGTTGATTGAGTACAAATATTGTTCCATATTTACTAATAAAGTTAATTAAATTAGTAAAAGTTGCATTACTGAAAAGCTTCATTATTTGATATTTATTATGGAATGCCCACCCCCTCAACTGCCATGTCAAATGCAAGGTAATCTTGAAATGTCAGATTCTGACAGCACTTGACCTTTAACTCACACTGACAAAAATACCGTACAAATTCTAAACCCTTCGGATTCTTACATAACCTTTAAAGAAGTGGAACCAAAATTTGGAGCATATAAATGTTAAAAAAAACAAAACAAAAATTGTAATAAATGTATCAGGAAGGTATAGAATACTTTTGTATCAACATTTCTAGTTGATGACATCTAGACAATCACTTTTCTAATTGCATATGGTAGTTTTACAGAAAATGTTTAATGAAAGACGAGTTGTTTGAAGAATGGTAGGGTGTGGAAGCTGTGTTTTTTTAAGTAATGAAAAATTGACTTAACTATTCAATGTATTAAATTGAGATTTTAAATTTGAATTCATTCCATAACCTGAGCTTACATAATACATGGGACAAAAAAAGAAAATAGGTTTCACATATTTCTTATGTCCTTTTCTAGTCACCACCTCATACACAGACTACAATGTATGACGAGTACAGGATACTATTACAACGCCTGCCTAACTAGGCTATAGAAACACTTGCTTGTTTCTGAGATACATTGGTTCTGTCATTTTGCTTAAGTTGTAAAAAATGTTGCTGTGGTGGATGAACAGTGAAACTATTAGAATTTGATCCAGCAAACCTCACTTCTGTGTAGCTAGGATCCTTACAAGTCTTGACTGAGAATTAGTATGGGGGACTGTCACAAAGACGACCGTAGTGAGTGACGACAGATCAGAAACAGGAACTTAGTCAGAACACAGGTTTTGGTATGGTGAAGGCGCTGATGTGCAGTTTAATAATTAAACAGACAGAAAATAAAAGATTTGTAACAAAACAGCACACAGCACATGAGGCCAAAATAAATAGACAAACAAAATGAACAGACACTGACAAAATAGGGTGGACGAATGCTACACAAAACAATTGATATTTATAATTACGCTTCTCTCTCTCTCTCTCTCTCTCTCTCTCTCTCTCTCTCTCTCTCTCTCTCTCTCTCTCTCCCCCCTTGTTCTCCACTCCCAAACACACAACCACAAGTGGCTGTACCGTGACTCGATTGCTAATCAATCATTCAGTTGGAGTCGCGGTACAACTGCATGTGAATTAATAAAGTGCAATTCCCCGTGCTCACATATTATTACGTTTTACTTGCACGTGAAGTGTTGTGCAATCCTTGTGCCTAAATACAAATATACACTTTAAACACTTGTGTTACACAGACCTGTTTATATCCCGTGTACCAATGACTATACACCAACATTAACACACAACACAAAATACACACAAGGGCAGGCACTTTGCCACAGGAGCCCTTGCCTCCAACCGTCTGTTGCTTGTGTTTGGCAATTGACTTGAGTTTAGAATTAAGTGCAGTCCTCCTGATCTGTAAGTAGGTTGCAAAGGTGAGATGACAGGCAATTGGGAGAAAAAAAAATTGTACATTTTCAATTTTAAATGTATAAAACTTCAAACATTCAATTATACATTGTGAGATAAAACTATAACAAACTAATACTCCAAAAACATTTTTCTAACTGACAAATATTGTAAGTAGCTCCTCAATTATGAAGTGAATGTTAAAGCTCAAATTTACTTCCATAACTGGATTTCAGTCAGACAAACATTACTTCAAGATACAACTTCTTTCTTCAAAGTTTTTTGTTTTTTTCTTGTCAAATTAACACTAACATTGAACACTTAGTTACATCTAAGATTATGTGAGAACTAGTCCACTTGTATATAGAGAAGGAAAATCAAATCACCCAACTCATTTAGGTTCTGCATAACCTATGGCTTGCAACAAAAAATACAAATATAGACATTCTAGATATTGCTGTATAGAGGTGCTTCCAATTTGCTGTTGGTGAATAAAAGTTATTTTATTCTATATTTAAGCATCTACAGGCATACAAACTGTATTACTTGTAACATTTGTAAATTATAGCTACCAATTTTGATTCTGCAAGATCATTGTGCCTCTTCAAAGTCTTAGTTAATCAAACTGTGGGTATCTCCTATTTAACAGGAGGGCCCATTACAAATCCATTCATTCTATATCTCCTCCTTCTCAAGCTTACAGACTGAGGATGTTTGAAAAATTATCCTTTGCCATCAAATATATTCTGTGATAGAGCCTCTGCCTTTTAAAATTACATTTTGGCCAGCTTGCTTTCTGCTGCTGCTGTCAAGGATTTCTCTCTACATTTAATATTCCTTGAGAGTCCCGATAACTGTGACATGTTTGCAGTGTTTCATTTGAGTAAAGTCTGCAGTTGAATCCAAGATGCTTTTTTTATTTTTAAATAACTGTGAAATGTTTAATTGTTTACCCTCTTTAAATAATAATTGCACAGTGTAACTCAGTGTTTGCTGCTGTTGGTTTCTTTTATACCTACAGACACTCTTGGTAAGATGTAACTTCAGAAAAATTAACAATTGTGACAGAGTAAAGGATCATACTAGTGAAGCTCGACCTCCCGAGGGGAGTTGGCGCAATGTTCACTGACTCCTGATACCTTTCACCAAGATGGAATAGACTTTGTCGGATTGTTATAGCAGGACTTTATTATTTTGTGTTGAGAAATACTTCACCGAAGTCTATTTTTGTTTGGTTAACTAACAATAAAGCACTGGTGAACTGGAACGTTACTTGACTGGTGTCATTTTGATATTAAAGTTAGTCATGGTAGGGAGCAGTAGAGGAAAGGAAGTAGAAATGGCTATGGAAGAGGGTGGTGTCGAGGGGAGGTGAAAACAGACAGGTACAGGAGGAGCGAGAGCATTAATCCATGGGCTCCATTGTCAGCGCAGAAAATGAAATGTTACTCACCAAAGCAGAGCAGTTTAAAATTATACTGTCCACAGAATAAATAAATGCTTAAAGCCAACTTATTTTTGTGGCGTATGTATGGGTTCAGAAATGTAAAATATATACAGTGGCTTGCAAAAGTATTGACCCCCCCCCTTGGTATTTTTCCTATTTTGTTGCCTGACAACCTGAAATTAAAATGGATTTTTTGGGGGTTTGTATCATTTGATTTACACAACATGCCTACCACTTTGAAGATGCAAAATATTTTTTATTGTGAAACAAACAAGAAATAAGACAAAAAAACAGAAAACTTGAGCGTGCATAAGTATTCACCCCCCCAAAGTCAATATTTTGTAGAGCCACCTTTTGTAACAATTACAGCTGCAAGTCTCTTGGGGTATGTATCTATAAGCTTGGCACATCTAGCCACTGGAATTTTTGCCCATTCTTCAAGGCAAAACTGCTCCAGCTCCTTCAAGTTGGATGGGTTCTGCTGGTGTACAGCAATCTTTAAGTCATACCACAGATTCTTAATTGGATTGAGGTCTGGGCTTTGACTAGGCCATTCCAAGACATTTAAATGTTTCCCCTTAAACCACTCGAGTGTTTCTTTAACAGTATGCTTAGGGTCATTGTCCTGCTAGAAGGTGAACCTCCGTCCCAGTCTCAAATCTCTGGAAGACTGAAACAGGTTTCCCCCAAGAATTTCCCTGTATTTAGCGCCATCCATCGTTCCTTCAATTCTGACCAGTTTCCCAGTCCCTGCCGATGAAAAACATCCCCACAGCATGATGCTGCCACCACCATGCTTCACTGTGAGGATGGTGTTCTCGGGGTGATGAGAGGTGTTGGGTTTGCGCCAGACGTAACGTTTTCCTTTATGGCCTAAAAGCTCAATTTTAGTCTCATCTGACCAGAGTACCTTCTTCCATATGTTTGGGGAGTCTCCCACATGCCTTTTGGCTAACACCAAACGTGTTTGCTTATTTTTTTCTTTAAGCAATGGCTTTTTTCTGGCCACTCTTCCATAAAGCCCAGCTCTGTGGAGTGTACGGCTTAAAGTGGTCCTATGGACAGTTACTCCAATCTCCGCTGTGAAGCTTTGCAGCTCCTTCAGGGTTATCTTGGTCTCTTTGTTGCCTCTGTGATTAATGCCCTCCTTGCCTGGTCCATGAGTTTTGGTGGGTGGCCCTCGCTTGCCAGGTTTGTTGTGGTGCCATATTCTTTCCATTTTTTAATAATGGCTTTAATGGTGCTCCGTGGGATGTTCAAAGTTTCAGATATTTTTTATAACCCAACCCTGATCTGTACTTCTCCACAACTTTGTCCCTGACCTGTTTGGAGAGCTCCTTGGTCTTCATTGTGCCGCTTGCTTGGTGGTGCCCCTTGCTTAGTGGTGTTGCAGACTCTGGTGCCTTTCAGAACAGGAGTATATATACTGAGATCATGTGACAGATCATGTGACACTTAGATTGCACACAGGTGGACTTTATTTAACTAATTATGTGACTTCTGAAGGTAATTGGTTGCACCAGATCTTATTTAGAGGCTTAATAGCAAAGGGGGTGAATACATATGCACGCACCACTTTTCCGTTATTTATTTTTTAGAATTTTTTTAAACAAGTTATTTTTTTCATTTCACTTCACCAATTTGGAATATTTTGTGTATTTATGTCCATTACATGAAATCCAAATAAAAATCAATTTTAATTCCAGGTTGTAAGGCAACAAAATAGGAAAAATGCCAGGGGGGGGGGTCAATACTTTCGCAAGCCACTGTATATTGTAAATGTGTATATATATATATAGACTACGTACATCGCAAACATTAACATTAGAGGAAATAATGGCCTTGTATCGTTCTTAAGAGTTCTTATGTTTACTCTGTGTCTAATTGTGCAATACAGTACACTAGGCGAATGGAGAATTAAAGACATTGGAGCATTAATAAAAATTACAGTGTAGTCATTTTCAATATTGGATTTGTATTTATGCTCCTGGAAATAATATACACAAACTTAATTGTACTAACCAGAAAACAGGACTTTATAAGTTTTCAGACTTTAAATGAGGCAGCTTCTAGGTTCCAGTATTTACTTTTCCTGTATTAAGTTTTTCATTCAATTCTAAGACTATTTTCATTTGACCTATGTTACTATTGAATGGGCAGGAAGTTACCAGAAAATTCAGTTATCAGAACAGTGGTTTCCCACCTACACAGAACATGTTTTATTTAACTATGTCTACCTGAATTCATTCTATGGTGCATAAATATACTGGTGCACAAACGAAACACAACACTCAAGTCTAATGGATATAATCAAATATTTTAAACATAGGTATCAAACAAAACCACAGAAATGTTAACAAAAATACAGATCAAAGAAACATGATACACTGTCAAAATGAAAACATTACAAAGCTAGTCTCAGGTATGACCTCCCTGAGCATTAACACAATCCTGGCAGTGTTCACGCATAGACCTGATCAGCATTTGGACAGACTGTGGGATGTTCGGCCTCTCTTCCTGTACAGCTGCAGTCAGTTGGTGAAGGCTGGCTTGAACAATGCAACAGTCAGCATAACGGTCACCACGACATCTGCACACACGTTGTCTTCCATCAGGTCTGTCAAAGGCAAAACGGCATTTATCAGTGAATAAATCACTCCGCCACTCTCTCTGCCGCCACCTCAGAGGTTCTCTGGCCGACAGAAGACGGCGATTTATTCTCTCAGCTGTCAACATCTTATCCCTGAACGGCCTCCGAGCATGCAAATAATTTTCTTGCAGATAACCCGCTACAGTCATTCTGCTGATGCACGGGTTATTTCTTATGCTGTAGCCACTGCAGTCTGAAAACGATTACGCAGAGGGATCAGTCGGATGTGACTATCCTGGGCCTGTTTGGTGATCCTCTGCCTTCCAGGACGTGGCCTGTCCCTCACAGAGCCGGTTTCCTGGTTTCTCTGGACTAGTCTGCTGATTGCAGAACATCGCATTTCCGGGCAACATCTCTCTCACAGACAGGCCGTCTTCAATCATGCCTATAGCAACCGGGTGATCTTCGTTACTCAAGCTGTTCCTGCTTTACAGATTCTTAAATCAACTCATTTTTGGTCATTTTAACTCAACTTAAATAACTAACACTGAACACCTGGCATTGTTATGAAATCACATGACTTGAGCGCAGTATTTTGTTATCCTAAGGAAAATACTACTCAAACAATCAACAAACCTATCTGCTCACTATTTAAAAATGTAAACATTATGTATGTGCCCAATGAGCAATTGATGTAAAACTTAGACTTTTGCATTTTCATTGTGCATCTTTATATTTTCAAACATATCAGACCCCAAAAAGACAAAGAAATGCAATGATGTCACGACTGCCACTGATAAGTCATCACCCAAAGAAAAAATAACACACTAATGTAAAACCGAATAGCATTGAGGCAAGGAAGAAACCCTAGGTTTTGAAAATGAAAACTTTCACTCTTGATGGTTAAACTTCTGGGATTTCAAGGCAACCGGGTTGTCTTTCCTCAAAAAAAAAAAAAAAAAAGAAAAACTTAAATCTTGTATTTTTTCCCCAGATTTATAAATGAAAAATAAATAAATAAATATGTTGTAACCCTTTGCAGTCCATTTATTCTGCGGCTGTCAGGCTTGTCAGGTCCAATTAATTTTTGTGAACAAAATAAAATTTCAGACTATGTGCTGTTCAAACTGAAATAAAGTGACTTTATTTGCTTAAAACAATAACAAAGCAGTGCTAGCCCAAAGGATACCCTATACATAAACAAAAGTACCAACATCTTGAACAAAAGCATGTGTTGGTCAATGGTTAACATAAAGTTGCTTGTAACTAGAAGATCCTTGGTTCAAATCCCAGCTCACTCCCTCACTCATTGTGTGACCCTGAGCAAGTCACTGAAAGACATTTAAAAAGCAGTGTTATGGTCAAAATATCAGAATTTATTTTTATACTTAGTTTGCATATGTAAGTTACCTGTATATTTGCAAGAAAAAAAAGCATTGCTTTGTGTGTGCTGTGAAAAAATTAATCTCAACCAGCATCTGAACCACGACCATGTCTCTCTTTATTATATTAGTTTAATTGTATTAGGAGAGATGCAGTGCTGGGCTAAGAAAACCATTTCTTAAGATTGAAATGTCCAGGTAATTTTGCAAATGCCTCATCTGTTTTGGAGCTTGTGTTCAATCTTTTGATAATTGTGTTTTGAGTATTGCTAATAGTGCTTTAGCAGTGACAACAAAGGCAATACATTCTTTTTTTTTTTTAATCTCTCAAGTTTTGGTGGTCCTGGACTACTGAACATCAGTTTATAGAAGTCAGTATTCTTAAATTTCCCAGGAGACTCATTAAAAAACGAATTGTTGAATGTTACAATTAACATTATACAATGGTAAGACAAAATCCTGGGCTCTGATTGGTCAGCCTTGCACTAGACCTGTAATGTTATCCCAGCATAACATCTCGGACCTAGTAACAGTAACCCCCTCACTGAAAACCTAGACAGAAAAGTGTTGAATTTAAATCAAGGGAAGTAATGTTAAAACTGTACAATGCACTAGTAAGACCTCATCTTGAATATTGTGTTCAGTTCTGGTCACCTCGCTATAAAAAATATGTTGCTGCTCTAGAAAGAGTGCAAAGAAGAGCGACCAGAATTATTTCGGGCTTAAAAGGCATGTCATATGCAGACAGGCTAAAAGAATTGAATCTGTTCAGTCTTGAACAAAGAAGACTATGCAGCGACCTAATTCAAGCATTCAAAATTCTAAAAGGTATTGACAGTGTCGACCCAAGGGACTTTTTCAGCCTGAAAAAAGAAACAAGGACCAGGGGTCACAAATGGAGTTTAGAAAAAGGGGCATTCAGAACAGAAAATAGGAGACACTTTTTTACACAGAGAATTGTGAGGGTCTGGAATCAACTCCCCAGTAATGTTGTTGAAGCTGACACCCTGGGATCCTTCAAGAAGCTGCTTGATGAGATTCTGGGTTCAATAAAACGAGCAAGATGGGCCGAATGACTTCCTCTCGTTTGTAAACTTTCTTATGTTCTTATGTTCTTATCAATCCACCACAACTGTCAATAAAACAGAATACATTACACAATTCCTGAAGTGAATTTTACCTTAAACATGACAACTGTGGAAACCTCATTTGGAGAAGAGCCTTCAAATACAGAGCAGCCAGGAGGCCAGTCAGCCCCTCTTAATGAGAGAGAGAGAGAGAGAGAGAGAGAGAGAGAGAGAGAGAGAGAGAGAGAGAGAGAGAGAAAGAGAGGAAAAAATTAAAAAACAAACAAACAAAAAAAATGCACCACTGGAGATCAACTCTGAGGGACTAGGCGAGATAGAATCTGACAGAAAGGAAGTACACGAAACGACAAACCAACTGGGCAGTCACAGTTTATGACTGGATGAGTGATAGTAACACAACTAGACTTGAAAACTGTCATGATAGAACACCCTAATACAGTTCTACAGCAATTGTATGCCTCTGCCAGAAATAGCTCCAGAGAGCCGTATGGCATAAGCAGTTACATGGGGCTCAGAGTGGGCTTAAACAGACACTTAAAGGAACCACACCTGAGCCATAACATTAATATACTATTAGAATAGCATAGTTAATACTTTACTGCAGTTGTAAATATAAAACCAGGACTATTTTATGAGGTGGAGTGCTGTTTCCACATTTGTCTAATTAAAATCACTTTTAAGCATATGAAATGAGTCTTGTTTAAAAAAAAAAAAAAAAAATATTGTGAGCAATTGGCTTGTTGTTATCCCAGCACAACACATGCCCTGTCATGCATTATTCCTTTATTATACAAAAGCATGTGCACACCAGTATTCTTAAAAAAATCCTTTAACATTCTCTTTCTCCCTAACAAATCAATGTTCCCCTGTAGAAAGATTTCCCCATGATCCTCTGAACTGGCCTACTCTTTGGCAAAAGGAAAGCTGACTAATTCGTTGGCCTCAGGGTGTACAGTGTATAATCAGAAACCTGACACCTTCATAGCACTCATGACTGTGGCACCCAAACAACCTCTGCTCAAGCTGAATACATCTTTCTGAATATCAGATAAAAGCCACAGCTTTCAGTACGATTTCTAAAATCAGTTTTCTGCAGGTCAATGAAGCAGCTAGGCCTGGACTTGAAAATGGCAACCTGCCATTGGTTTTTACCAATTCATTTATATGTTGTTTGCACTGTACAAATGATGATGTATGTTGAAAATATCAGTTATATAATGCATGTGTAATGTTGTGCAACAGCACATTATAAACAGATTCTGTAGCAAGACACACTCTCTGGAAATACTAGCCTATCAAGTTAATTAGGTAAACAGTCTGGGTTAACACCAAAAGCATCACAGTGAAGCCTTTTCAACTGATCTAAATGGTGGCTGGTAGGGGTGAGACGATTAATTGTGTATCAACGCATCGCAATACTTAACAACACAATACACCTTTGTGTATCGTGATACAAGTTTGAAATGAGTAGCTAATATGGCACATTTATTAAACTGTAAATCATGAAAGAAAAGATCTTGATTGTTTGAACGTAAGCTCCACTTGATCCTAGACATATTCCATTTTGCAATGAGCCGGCCAGACGTTTCCGGAATGCCGACCAGGATGTCCTCGGCTCACCGCACACCAGTAGTCTGGTCGGGTGCCTGCAAGCTTGCCTGTAAGCTGTGTTGTCCTCCAACGCTTTAGCTCTGAGATGGCTGCATGGTGGACCTGCAGTGTGAAAAAGGGAATGTAGAGGAGGCAGAGACAGTCTGCATTGTTTGTTGTGGACAGAGAGGAATCAGGAAGCAAGCATTGTCTGTAAAAACTCGCTGCTATAACTAATTTCTCTCCTTTTAATGCATCCTAGTGCAGTGTAAATAATGCATTTTATATATATATATATATATATATATATATATATATATATATTGTAAGGTACCAGGGAGGGGGTTAAAATCCTTCCCTGCTAAAAACCTTGTGAGAATGCATATTTGGGTGTTATGGGGTTTAATTGTGTAATTGTTTAGTAATCCCCTGCACCTGGTGGTAATTGTAAATTAGAGCCAGGTGCAGGGTATTTAAGAGAGGCAGCCAGTCTGTTCCAGGCTGCTGAGGAAAGAGCCTTGCTGTGCGTAGGGAGGCAGAAGGTGTGGTCTGCTTCCAAGCAGTCAAGGTAAAGTGCTGTGTTAAACCTTGTGAGTTGTGTTTGGGTTACAGGTAAACAGCTTAGCTGTCCTGGTTCAGTTAGGTTCCAGACGGTATAGTTAGTGCTCCAAGAAGGAGCTAGGTGTTTGTTTGTTTTGTTTAATTTATTTGATTGGTGTTTATTAAAAGTGCACGTCAGCACTTAAATCAATTCCATTTCTGTGTCCTGGGTCTACTTTGAAAGGGGCAACGAACGTGAAAAGTGAAAGGATCGTTTACAATATATATATGAGGAAAGTCCATAATTTGTGAGGCAGGATAGGCTATAAGAATGAACTTTTTGTGGAAAAAATGTTTCCTGTAAAGCTGTTTATTATAGATGACAAAATGTATCGCATTTTTACACTTCGTACGAGTTATTTTATATTGCTCACTTTTCAGTTCACCATAATAATGTTTGTTTGAATAACCCTTAAACTTTGATTTGGTTGAATGTTACATTCTTTAAAGAAATGTGTTAATCTTGATGAAAATGACTTATTTAATACTAACTTTAATCTAAATTTTCTTACCACATTTTTAAAAAAGCACAGTGTAGGATAGTATACAAAATAATATACTCAACCTTAACTTCAAAAATACAAATTCTTGGTGATAAAATGTATGGTTATATAATAATAATAACAATAATCTTATAGTAATCTTGAGTTAAAGTTAAATATTATGCAAGCAAAAATGTACTTTTAAAAATATTTAAATTGTTTTTGATTAGACATCACAACTAATGCTAAAATATTTTTATAAAGAAAAGATAAACACAGTTTGTACTTTAATAATTATCAAACACATTGCTTAGTATTTTTTTCCCCTCAGAAATGTGGTCATGAGATTTGATTTATTAAATTAAATTTGGTATCACAGGAGCTCTAGCTGAATACTGCTTTGTCTTTAAATTCAAACTAGTGGTTTACTGTTTTGTGGGAAATAAATAAAATTTGTTTTGTACTGAATTTGTGTCTATAGAATTGAAATTGTAATTATTTTCAAGTCTGTCAAGTAGATGGGTTTTTCATTAGTATCGTGATACGTATCATTGTGACCTTGTGTATCATGATACGTATCGTATTGTGACCTTGGTGTATTGTCTCACCCCTAGTGGCTGGTCATTACACTTATATATTCCCCTGATTAACAAGGTAAGGAAATAATTTTTTTTTTTTTTTTTTTTTTAAAAGATGTATAACTGATAACAATTTCCAAACCCTCTTATGATTGCTTCTAGGTGGGAGCATATGGCGGATGCTGCCTAAAGTATGCACATGGAAGCTTTTAGTGTGTTTGGGTGCACTCAAGAGTCAAAGTGAGGGCTAGACACTTATAATTACACAACATGCTACAGTTCTTATTCATGGATAGAATTTTAAGCAATATGATGCAATAAAAACTTAACATTTGGCTTGTTAAATAATTGCATTTCACAGGTGGATAATTATATTTCACAGCTCTAACAATATCTAGGGCAGATGCTGAATTTGCTAAAAAGTTCACACCTTATATGATCTGTTGAAGGTATCAGGTAAAAAGCTAATTTCATAACAATAACTGCAAAACATGATGTTACTCCCCTAGTTAAGGCCCTCCCATGTGGAATCATGCAATCAGGAATGATATGAAATCACTTCTCTACATGTTTGACAGTAGCGTACTGTTCTACTTGTTTTGCTGTAACCTATAAAAACATGTTCAATGTCTGTGACCTAATATATGTTTAATCTTTTACTTATACTTTTGAAACAATGTATTGGAAATCAAGGTATATAGAATTAATTTCTGGGCACCAATGAATGACTTTAATAACCTTTAACTTGGAGTACTTATATTGTCTATGCACTGTGGTTCTGGAACAGATTAACTCAACTGTTTCAATGTAAATAACATAGCACAACTACATATTGCAGAATATTGTAGAATCATTCCTCTTTTTCTAATGAAGTTGAGTTGTGACCTTTCCCTAAAATAAAAATGTGCCTGTGCTTGAGTATTCATGTCAATGTATTGTAATTCTTCTCCATGTTTAATGCATAATAGAGGAAAAAAATGCAGATGCGACTGTCTGTGTGAAAGCATGTTTTTATACAGCACATGGCTTCGCACCCATTAGAACAATATGTCTAACATATTTGCACACTGAAATTTAACATGGGACATTTAGACAGGTACCATTTTAAGCTAATCAATATTTACAGTAAAAAGCAGCTTGTTGTCTAGCAGGAGACCTCACTAATTTGGAGGTAGGTAACATGGGCACAGCTGTCACATCTTTAAACGGCTTCTGCACATCACAAGTGGTAGTTGCTTCTATAATTAAGTCAAAATAATTGTGCCTGAAACATAAAGCTTTAGCACAAAGGATTTCAGGAGAGAAAAAGCAGTATAAAATGAATGGATTTCAAAAAGTCATTTCAGACCTACTTTTACTTTATGCAACCCACTAAATACAGTGCAATTTCTAACTATCTACAGGTTTTGGTGATGGAATGGGAGACTTGTGTGTGTGTATATATATATAGCAGCTAATGAATTCCATGTGTTATAGCTTTAGCATATTACAATGTATTTATATAGTGCCTTTCATTCCACAAAATCTCTTTATATGTAAGCAATAAAACCTGACACCTAGGGCGCTACTGAACCCTTTGGGGCATAATGGATGCGGTTAAATATGATAAATCATGTGGTTTTCTGTGCATTCTTTCATGGGTCTTTCGGCACCAATGTTAGAACATAAAGTTTACAAACGAGAGGAAGCCATTCGGCCCATCTTGCTCGTTTGGTTGTTAGTAGCTTATTGATCCCAGAATCTCATCAAGCAGCTTCTTGAAGGATCCCAGGGTGTCAGCTTCAACAACATTACTGGGGAGATGATTCCAGACCCTCACAATTCTCTGTGTAAAAAAGTGCCTCCTATTTTCTGTTCTGAATGCCCCTTTGTCTAATCTTCATTTGTGACCCCTGGTCCTTGTTTCTTTTTTCAGGCTGAAAAAGTCCCTTGGGTCGACACTGTCAATACCTTTTAGAATTTTGAATGCTTGAATTAGGTCGCTACATAGTCTTCTTTGTTCATGACTGAACAGATTCAATTCTTTTAGCCTGTCTGCATATGACATGCCTTTTAAGCCCGGAATAATTCTGGTTGCTCTTCTTTGCACTCTTTCTAGAGCAGCAATATCTTTTTTATAGCGAGGTGACCAGAACTGCACACAATATTCAAGATGAGGTCTTACTAGTGCATTGTACAGTTTTAACATTACTTCCCTTGATTTAAATTCAACACTTTTCACAATGTATCCGAGCATCTTGTTAGCCTTTTTTATAGCTTCCCCACATTGTCTAGATGAAGACATTTCTGAGTCAACCAAAACTCCTAGGTCTTTTTCATAGATTCCTTCTCCAATTTCAGTATCTCCCATATGATATTTATAATGTACATTTTTATTTCCTGCGTGCAGTACCTTACACTTTTCTCTATTAAATGTCATTTGCCATGTGTCTGCCCAGTTCTGAATCTTGTCTAGATCATTTTGAATGACCTTTGCTGCTGCAACAGTGTTTGCCACTCCTCCTACTTTTGTGTCATCTGCAAATTTAACAAGTTTGCTTACTATACCAGAATCTAAATCATTAATGTAGATTAGGAATAGCAGAGGACCTAATACTGATCCCTGTGGTACACCGCTGGTTACCACACTCCATTCTGAGGTTTCTCCTCTAATCAGTACTTTCTGTTTTCTACATGTTAACCACTCCCTAATCCATGTACATGTGTTTCCTTGAATCCCAACTGCCTTCAGTTTGAGAATTAATCTTTTGTGCAGAACTCTGTCAAAAGCTTTCTGGAAAGCTAAATAAACCATATCATATGCTTTGCAAAATCAATGTTGCATCCTCAAAAAATCAAGCAAGTTAGTTAGACACGATCTCCCTTTCCTAAAACCATGTTGACTGTCTCCCAGGACCCTGTTACCATATAGGTAATTTTCCATTTTGGATCTTATTATAGTTTCCATATATTTGCATATAATAGAAGTCAGGCTTACTGGTCTGTAGTTACCTGGTTCAGTTTTGTTTCCCTTTTTGTGGATCGGTATTACATTTGCAATTTTCCAGTCTGTCGGTACCACCCCTGTGTCAAGAGACTGCTGCATGATCTTGGTTAGCGGTTTGTAAATTACTTCTTTCATTTCTTTGAGTACTACTGGGAGGATCTCATCCAGCCCAGGGGATTTGTTTATTTTAAGAGCTCCTAGTCCCTTTAACACTTCTGCCTCAGTTATGCTAAAGTTATTTAAAACTGGATAGGAACTGGATGACATGTGGGGCATGTTGTCAGTATCTTCCTTTGTAAAAACTTGTGAAAAGTAATCATTTAATATATTTGCTATTTTTTTTTCTTCCTCTACGATTTTGCCATTTGTATCTCTTAAACATTTAATCTCCTCTTTGAATGTTCTCTTGCTGTTGTAATATTGGAAAAACATTTTGGAATTGGTTTTAGCTCCCTTAGCAATGTTCAATTCTATTTCTCTCTTGGCCTTTTTAACGTCCTTTTTGACTTGCGTTTGCAGTTCTGTGTACTCTTTCTGCATACTTTCTTTTTGGTCCTTTTTTAATGCTCTGTAAAGCGCCTTTTCTCGCTGAATATTTTTTTTTTTAATTGATCTATTAAACCATTTTGGCAATTTAGTTTTAATTTTAGATTTGTCTACTTTAGGGATGTAATTGTTTTGCTTTTCTCCAAGTGGACTGGTTCCCTTGTTATTTAAGTGCAGTCCGTCTCTGTGTTTCTCAATATGGAGTCCCCAACAATCATGACCTCCCTTCTTTTTGCTGTCTGGTCACCACTGTCAATAGGATCCTGGATGTTGTTCCTTTCATTCTCAAAATGTTGGTTCTGCTCATCAAAATTCTGTTGGTTGTTTTGATTTCTGGTGGTTGTGTTTGACGAAGTTTCTTTTTTTCCCTGCTTCTGCCTACCTGAACCCAGCTGTTCTGACCTTCTATCTCCCTGGTGACTTTCAGTCTGTTAGGGGTGATGCAGACTTCCATGAATTGTGGGTGTGCCAGTTCCTCAAGATCCTGTTGCTGTCTCACTTATTCCAGCTCCATTTCTAGCATACTTACTAGTTTATGCAAATCCTGGATTGCGCGGCACTTTACGCACACTTGGTTTAGGTCCGCTGGGTTTTCTCTGATTTCCCACATCAAGCAGGTGTCACAGATTACTGGCTTGAAGACCATGTTGAGGGGTTTTTTTTTTTTTGAAGCTTAGTTTCTTCTGCAGCCGTCAGCCTGCTTTCAAACTGCTTCTAAACTGCTCTGTACTTTTCCACGCCTGTACATCTCCCACTCGCTGTCGCTGGGAAGACTGCCTCGTTTAACTGCGTTGTTCTGCTGTGCTGTTGGCTCCTCCCTTCGCCCGTGTCTCAGAACGGTGCTGAATTTGAATCAGCTGCTCCGAGTTTCAGCTCGTTTTGTTATCAGAAACACAGCGGCTGTTTGACTTTGAACTGCTGCTGTGTTTCCCCAATGTCCTGTGTTTTCTGATTAAAGCAATTCAAGATGCAATTTCTCCTTACTGCTTCTAAACTGCTCTGTACTTTTCCATGCCTGTACTTCTCCCAAGAACTGGACTGTCAGTTAAGTGTAGCCTGTCTGTTGCTCTACACAATTCGTGTCAGCCTCCTTTGGCCTCTTTCATCAATGAGCCACTGGTCTGCCGTTGGCTGCATGTCCTTTGGGTGGTGGACCATCCTTGATACACATTGGAAACTGTTGAGCGTGAAAAACCCAGCAGCATTTCAGTTCTTGACACACTCAAACCAGTGCGCCTGGCACCTACTCCTATACCAAGGCACTTAAATATTTTGCCTCGCCCATTTACCCTCTGCATGGCACACATACACAATCCATGTCTCAATTGTGTCAAGGCTTAAAAATCCTTCTTTAACTTATCTCCCCTTCATCTACACTGGTTGAAGTGGATTTAACAGGTTACATCAATAAGGGATCATAGCTTTCACCTGGATTATATATATATATATATTATATATATATATATATATATATATATATATATATATATATATATATAGTACTGTGCAAAAGTTTTAGGCAGGTGTGAAAAATGCTGTAAAGTAAGAATACTTTAAAAAAATAGACATGTTAATGGATTAAATTTATCAATTAACAAAATGCAAAGTGAGTGAACAGAAGAAAAATCTACATCAAATCCATATTTGGTGTGACCACCCTTTGCCTTCAAAACAGCATCAATTCTTCTAGGTACATTTGCACAGTCAGGGATTTTGTAGGCATATAGTTAAGTGTATGATTAAATGGCAGCAGGTGCTCTGGACTGAGTCAAAATTTGAAATATTTGGCTGTAGCAGAAGGCAGTTTGTTTGCCGAAGGGCTGGAGAGCGGTACACGAATGAGTGTCTGCAGACAACAGTGAAGCATGGTGGAGGTTCCTTGCAAGTTTGGGGCTGCATTTCTGCAAATGGAGTTGGGGATTTGGTCAGAATTAATGGTCTCCTCAATGCTGAGAAGTACAGGCAGATACTTATCCATCATGCAGTACTATCAGGGAGGCATCTGATTGGCCCCATGACAACGACCCCAAACATACAGCGAAAGTCATTAAGAACTATCTTCAGCGTACAGAAGAACAAGGAGTCCTGGAAATGATGGTATGGCCCCCACAGAGCCCTGATCTCAACATCATCAAGTCTGTCTGGGATTACATGAAGAGAGAGAAGCAACTGAGGCTGCCTAAACCCACAGAAGAACTCTGGTTAGTTCTCCAAGATGTTTGGGCCAACCTACCTGCCAAGTTCCTTCAAAAACTGTGTGCAAGTGTACCTAGAAGAATTGATGCTGTTTTGAAGGCAAAGAGTGGTTACACCAAATATGGATTTGATGTAGATTTTTCTTCTGTTCACTCACTTTGCATTTTATTAATTGATAAATATTAACTATTAACATGTCTATTTTTGAAAGCTTTCTTATTTTACAGCATTTTTTCACACCTACCTAAAACTTTTGCACAGTACTGTGTGTGTGTGTGTGTGTGTGTGTGTGTGTGTGTGTGTGTGTGTGTGTGTGTGTATGTATATATATATATATATATATATATATATATATATATATAGTTATATATATATATATATGTATATATATATATATATATATATATATATATATATATATATGTATATATATATATATATATATATATATATATATATATATATATATATATATATATATAAAGACCTATATATATATATATATCGTCTATATATATATATAAATAATATATATAGACGATATATAATGATATGATATTATGATATATTGCGGTAAAAATTGACATCCCCTCAATATAACCATAGAAGATTAAGAGCCAACTGAGATGTATCTATATTGGTGAAAGAGATTGTGAAGCCACTTGAACGTCTACTTGTCAAATCTCCAGGCATCATTATAGTTGGAATATTACAAGAGAAATATCTCTCTTTACATTGGACTCACTAGAGACTATTATTACATAAATGTTTAACTATCACACCGTATTTCTCACAAAACACCCTACATCCCAGAACATTGGAACATTGTTTGATTGACATTTGTTGGCGAGATGGGATTTCTAAAAGCAATATGAAAAGCCTTTTTTCTGTAGTATTTCGTTAGTACTTTATAATCCTTTGATCAGGCAGCTGGACCACAATTCCTCTGCTCAGTTTTTACAACTGCCATATAAATACCATAAAAGGGATTAAATTTGATTTAAAAGGTACAATGTCCCATAAAAAGTATGCAAAGCTTTATTATTAAAGGTTGTAACGTTATGTATGAGCAGATAAGATCTATGAATGCTAGCAATATCAAAAAAGGAGTTTAAAAAAAAACCCACACAGACACACCATTGCTTTTTTTATTGTTTTCTAAACACTGCCCCGTACAATCAGGAAATGCATCAATGTGGGTTGCTAGCTAGGGCAGTCTGGAATCAAATCTACTGGAGACAGATATAAAATCAAGATTCTGGCTATATCTGACATCTGTTGATAATAAACAGGCTGCTGATGATGTTTTTAATTCTGAGGAAAGTGAAACCTGCTCTCTGAGTTTCTGCATGTCAAAGACAGAAAATACAGTACCACAGTATAGAATACACAGACGTTTGTCTGAAAACATTGTATACATAAGAATTTTTTGAGTTACAGAAGTGCAACATTTATTACACACCAATTTAAGGCATTCAGATTTTACCAATGGAAGTGGTAAAAAATACACATTAGAACTTCAAAGCAATCAACATCACAGTCAAATCACATTGAAACCAGTTTTAGCCATGCCCAGTCAATATGAGTTAGCACATGGTGGCTCCAAGTTCAATGAATTGCTCTTGTGTGCACCGCTAGTTAAGAAGCAGGTATAGAGCTAGAACTGGCTGGGTTGTAATGCTATGTAATATTGCAGCTCTATAACCACTCATCAGTGTGCCTCTTTTGTACAATTGTACTAATAGGCATTATACTAAGTTTGCATCCTGGTTTCTGTTACCTCACTCCATCGATCCTCACATCTGCGTTTTGAACTTCAAAACTATCCTTAAATGTTTGCGGTGGGGGGAATCTGGTATAGAAAAAGACACACAATACATTTCAGACATAATACATTCAGAGACTTGGCATTACCATACAAATATATGTTTCTTAAAGTAAATTTAAACTTGGCACGCTTTTAAATCAAATAGTTACCCAGCAAATAACTCAGGCATTTAATTTAAAAACTTGGAAATAGACTTAAGTTGTTTAGTATAACATCATATCAGTGTCTTAATGCTCATTAATGTAAACCATCACCTGCTGCTGTACTACTTGCAATGTATCTGAACGACAAGATAAGGAAAGTTTACATCCAGGTTTTATTAACAAACAGGCAGTTGCAGTGGTTGGTGGTCACAACTGGGTTACCAGCAATAGTAGCCCTAATGCGGAAGGGCATGCATACAGGTGTACATAATACAAAACACAAAACACAGTCTGCAAAACAGCTAAAACCAAACGTTTCTCATCCTGTGGCTCAGCGCTGCTCCAACTAAGACGACAAATGACACAAAAATAGGAGGAGTGTCAAACACTGTTGCAGCAGCAAAGGTCATTCAAAATGATCTAGAGACTACTGGGTAGACACATGGCAAATGACATTTAATAGAGAAAAGTGTAAGGTACTGCAAGCAGGCAATACAAATGTGCATTATAACTATCATGTGGGAGATACTGAAATTGAAGAAGGAATCTATGAAGAAGATCTAGGAGTTTATGTCGACTCAGAAATGTATTCATGTAGACAATGTGAGGAAACTATAAAAGAGGCCAACAAGATGCTTGGATATTTTATGAAAAGTGTTGAATTTAAGTCAAGGGAAGTAATGTTAAAACTTTACAATGCATTAGTAAGACCTCATCTAGAATATTGTGTTCAGTTCTGGTCACCTTGCTAAAAAAAGGATAGTGCTGCTCTAGAAGAGTGCAAAGAAGAGCAACCAGAATTATTCCAGGTTTAAAAGGCATGTTATGTGAAGACAGGCTAAAAGAATTGAATCTACTCAGTCTTGAACAAAGAAGACTATGCGCTGATCTGATTCAAGCATTCAAAATTCTAAAAGGTATTGACAATGTCGACCCAACTGACTTTTTTGACCTGAAAACAGAAACAAGGACCAGGGGTCACAAATATGGCATTAGATAAAGGGGCATTCAGAACAGAAAATAGGAGGCACTTTTTTACACAGAGAATTGTGAGGGTCTGGAACCAACTCCCCAGTAATGTTGTTGAAACTGACAGTCTGGGATCTTTCAAGAAGCTGCTTGATGAGATTTTGGGATCAATAAGCTACTAACAACCAAACAAGCAAGGTGGGCCGAATGGCCTCGTCTCCTTAGTAAACTTTCTTATGTTTTTAAGTTCTTGTTTGTAAACTTTCTTAAAACAGAGGGCCCACTTCAGGAACCTTCTCCTTACCACACTAAATAAACTGGGATGGGATTATAATCCCCTAAACTAATCCCTATGCTGAGCACTCAGATCCCGGTTAAAAGACACAGTGATCAAAAGTAGTTACTTGGTATGCCTGTACCCTGGTTGGTACAGGCAGTCGTGAAGATTCCCAGCTAATTCACTTCCAAAGAACAACAAACTGAGAACCAAGAACAAAGAGCTTGGCTTTCCTAGCAAAGTCTCTTTTTAAAAGCAGATGACCATTGTAAATTGATCATCAATTATGCAATTAATACCTGGCCACTTGCTGCACATTCCTTTCAATTAGGCAGGGAGGGAAGTTTAATCTCCCCACCCTCTCATATCTAGCACATACTTTAATTTAGAAATTTATACATTTTTATTTTAAAAAAATCTAACAAATCCCGCAAATATACATATTTATAATGAAACAAAACTATATTTTACAGAGCAGGCCTCAGCCCTGCAATACAGCCCTATATCCTTCTTTTTACTATGTGTTACTATTATAACTTTTTTTTTTCTCTCTTGTCTGCTTCTCATTTTTAACAGATCACTGGGCGCTAGTAATTGTAGTGTAAAAAAAGACAGCTGCATTGGGTTTGTTGCCCTCTAATTGCCAATCAAATTGCGCAACAATCACAAGGTAACAGGCGCCTAAAACAAATTATTATTGAGACCATGCCTTTACAATATTAGTCCTGCAGTCCAGAATGAAGCAATTTGCTGAATTGTTCAATAACCCAAAAATACAAACTATAACCCCACCCTCTAATCTGTCACAATAATCAGGTTCACATTAACCCCTTCACTGCACTTCACTGTTTATTTTCTTGATACTGTTCGCCATCTACCCAGTAGTTTCCACTGCAATTCTAATTTTCTTTTTCTCTGAATAGCACAACTTGATAATGGACTTTGACAAAAAGTATTGTCTGTATTGAACAGCTATGCAGCCCTTTACTGATGTTACTATTACATTTGCACACAGTTCAAGGCTGATTTATCATTTTAGTGTTCTTTAAAAGTTATTTTTAAAACCATCATGTTAAAACACATGTAATTTCTCTACATCTGTGTTGTGCTTTATAAAAATGGTGTAACATGGTGCACAAATCATGAATGTTGCACAAATCATAAAAATAGTCTGCCTTTGGTAGTGCATGACTGAAGCCGTGCATGCTCAGTGTATGCTAGGAACGTAAAATAGACAACAGCCAATAATTCCTTGATTGTGTGTAACCAATCATTGTCTTTCCTATGACTCGTATGTTTTCAATGCCTCTGCTCTCCTTCATGTGACTTCATTACTAAGAAAAAATACATTTAAAAAATGTAATACATATTTATCATGATATAATGTCTTCCATAAAAGAACAAAACTCATGATTATGAAATCCAACACAATCAGTGTAGAAATGCTCCAGAAGCAAAGCCTGGTGTTTCAACTGGAACTGAAGAATAGATTCAGCACCCTTCAAGATATGCAAAAAGATCACGCAATTCAGGTAAACAAAATATATGAAGAAGTGATGCAAATTTGTAGAAACAGCAAAGAACATCACTGGAAAACTTGAGTACAAAATGCGACCAGAAGATCATGCAAGAGGCAAAAGACCTCACGAAGAAAGGAAGGGAAATTAAAGGGAAATTAGCAGAGAAAACTATTGAAAACAACCGTAACGTGAAGAAAGGAAAACAAAGACTGATGGTTGGGAAAAAAAAAACTGATTTTAGCGATCAAACAAGAGGACGGAAATGTCAACAGGAGCCACAAATTGATTTTGAAGAGAGTCAAAGACTTTTACAGAAACTTATATCAAGATGAAAAGAGCAACGAGGCAGATGACGAAGATGAGACGGAAAAAATTATTTCAACTCAAGAAAGAAGTTCCAGACTGTCACAAAGATGGCCAGAGTGGGGGATGTCAGACCAGAAACAGGAACCAGGAAAAAAACTACAGAGAGGTGGAGTTGGGTGGAGTTGAGCACTTGCTTGCGCTCAGCATTTAATGAATTAACAGAACAGTAAATAAAAAGTTTGCAAAAAACAAAAACACAGGACTCAGTACATTCGCCAAAACAAAAGAGACAGACTACACAGACAAATGCGGTGAGTTGATATTTTAATTATTATTACTATTATTATTATTATTACCTCCGTCTCCAATCCCATAATCCACTCATTGAACACACAACCCCGAGTGAGTGAAAACATTCAGCTTTTATGCAGCTGTACCGAGACTCAATTGCTAATCAATCATTCAATTGGAGTCGCGGTACAACTGCATGTGAATTAATAAAGTGCAATTCCTCATGCTCACATATTATTACTTTTTACTTGCACATGAAGTGCTGTGCAATCCTCATGCCTAAATACAAATATACATTTTAAACACTTGTGTACAACAGACCCGTTTATATCCCGTGTACCAATGAGTATACACCAGCATTAACACACAACATACAACACAAAATACACACAGTGGCAGGCACTTTGCACACAGACAGTCTACCAGAAGAAATGAAAGAAGGTGGTGAAGAACTGATAAAAATACTGTTGCGTATTACTACGGATTGTATTATGTAAAAGAAAGTGCCACACGACTGGAGCAACGCATCAGTGATACTTTACACGAGAAAGGACATAAAGAAGACCTCAAGAACTAGAGTCCTATTAGCTTACTTCCTATAATCTACAACATTTTTACGAAGATACTCACTAACAGCCTTCAAAATAAATTTGACTCGACACAATCAAATGAGCAAGCAGGATTCGGGAGTGTTTAGCACAATGGATCATCTTCAAGTTGTACGGCAAGTGATTCAAACCAGCAACGAGTATGAACTACCATTTTGTTTGGGTTTCATCGACTATGAAAAAGCCTTTGACTCTGTTTACACAAGATCTGTAATAAGCTCTCTGAAAAAACAAGGAATTGAGGAAATGTACAGAGACTTGATCAGCACTATATACAAGAATGCAACATCCACAGTACCACTCCATAACAACAGCAAAAAAATAAAGATTGGAAAAGGAGTTTATCAAGGACATACAATTTCCCCAAAGCTCTTCATGGCCACCCTAGAAGATATTTTCAAAACACTCGATTGGGAAAATAAGGGGCTGAAAATCAAAGCCTACATGAATCACCTATGATTTGCTGATGTCATCCTCATATTTACAACGTACCCAGAAGAATTTCAAGCACGAACTGCATGAGGCTAGCATCAAAGAAGGTTTGAAAATGAACCTGAAGAAGACTTGATTCATGTTCAATAAATATACCACTCCACAGGCATTTGAAGTCAGTGAGAGTAAGCTTGAAGAAGTCAATCATTATGTATACTTAGGACAGTTAGTTTTGGCAACGGTGAACCAAATGTGTGAAATCAACAGAAGAGCAAAAATGGGCTGGAGTGCCTTTGGAAGATTAAGCATGGTTCTATAAGGCAAACTACTCTTATGTCTCAAGAGGAAAGTCTTCAACCAATGTGGGCTGCCAGTGCTTACTTATGGATGCGAGACCTGGACCCTCAATGCAAAAATGACATAAAAATTACAAGCGACTCAATGGAGTATGGGAAGATACATGCTGGGAATAACTAGAGGAGATAGGAAAAGGAAGGAATGGATGTGCAAACAAAAGTATGCAATGTTATTGTGAACAAAAACTGAAATGGCTGTGGGATGGACATGTAACAAGAAGAACAGCTATCGCTGGACCAAGGAGATACTAGACTGGATCCTAAGAGCTATAAAGTGACGGCAAGATGAAATTAGTGAACACGCTGGAGCAATGTGGTTGAGGGATGCAGCAGACAAGATTTTGTGGAAGAATCTTGGGGAGGCCTTCATCCAGCAGTGGGCTGAAGATGATGAAATAAATTGAATTAGCACTACAGAAGATAAGTATATCAAATATTTTAACTCAATGCTAGTGGAGCTGAATCAGTAAGTTCTAAATAGATTAAACAATAGGTTATTCACCAGCAAATGCAAATAAATCTAATTAGTTTACTCAACACTAGAACTATTAATAAATTGATTTTACAACTTAGCGATATATGGTCAATGCAGGTTCAAAGAGTATGGTTTGTTCGTGAAATTGGCATAATTTTCTCAGGAGTACCCAACAACATGTTGACTACATTTATTGGTTCAAGAGCCTTCAGCTACAAGAAGAACTTGCATACGTGGCTATATATTGCTTTGGGAATGTCCACAGTACCTCATCATGTTTTTTTTCTCAAGGACTTGAAACCAAAGGAAGAGGTTTCTATGAATAGCACTCAGCCTGTGTCAATGGTGTTAATACGTGGGTTTTGAACTAGTATGAGTCCTGTGTCCAGTGTTGTTGATAAGCACAATTGCAACTGTGCTTCCTGCATGTGAAGTAGAACAACTGGATCCTTGTTTGAAATAAAACCATATAAGTCTAGTGTTTTTCCATCCTTCTATTCTACAATTTAATGTGTTTTTACATGGTGTTTATATGGTGAACCAAATGATTGTGCTGTACCCCTGATGGCTCGTGTGGTGACATCAGACCAGGACACTGTTTAGTAAATGCGCTGTATGCGCTAGTTTATTATAAATGAACAAACAAAATAAAAGGTTTTTACAAAACACAAACACTTTTATAATTATATGGTGGCCAAAACAAACAGACCAAACACAGTGGATGAATCCCCAAATCAAGTATTGTGTGAGTCCTCCTGCACAAGTACCATTTGTATTTGTTATTTAATCTCTCTCGCTCTCAAGTTCAAGTTCAAGTTCAAGTTCAAATGCATTATTGGCATGACAAGCAGAACAAGCAATGCCAGAGCTACAGCACAATACACAAACATACATTAGAACAGATACAGCACGGTTATATTGAGCACATCTTACAGTGGGACTCTGGCTCTATGGTAGGATGCTACAAATTCTGCATCTATTATAACCTGCAGTTTCTCCTCCTGGCTCTGGAGCAGGAAACCCTCTATATTATCTGCCAGTCTGAGACAGTTTCTCTCTCTCAGCTCTCTGTATCTCTCACAGTGGAGGATGAAGTGGCTCTCAGTTTCAATCTCTCCACTGTTGCACTGGGTACAGATTCTGGCTTCCCTAGGTTTCCACTGTGCTCGATACCTGCCTGTTTCAATGGCTAGCTTGCGGT
Organism: Polyodon spathula; assembly: GCF_017654505.1. Taxonomy (NCBI): domain Eukaryota; kingdom Metazoa; phylum Chordata; class Actinopteri; order Acipenseriformes; family Polyodontidae; genus Polyodon; species Polyodon spathula. The sequence continues at coordinate 12,440,429 of NC_054537.1, read as the reverse complement.
CACTAACCCTATATTTGTTAACAGGTGTTTTTTTGTTGTTTTTTTACAAGGTTTAGATATTCGGCCAGGGTGTATTGTCTGTTGAGGAAGCTGTAGAGGTGGAGTTTATTTTGGCTTTTAATCTGCTCTCCCCAGTAGAGGGTGTATTTCTCTATCAGGGCAGATACCACAGCTTTTCTCTGTGCCCCCCTGGCTTCTGGGATCAGTGGTAGGACTATTGTAGATGTTGATGCTGGTGTGTGTGGACAAGGATGTGATGTAGGACTGTAGCAAGGATTTAGCTGTACTGCCCATGAAGTTTGGACTGCTGTATTTCAGGTGGAGCCAGAACAGGGTGATTCTTTTCTGGATGGGGATCAGCAGAGGCACTCCCCCTTGTTCTGCTCTGCAGTCATTGTTGGGGGCTTCTCTGTGTAAGTGCAGTAGTTTTTTACAGAAGTGCAAGTGTGTGATTTCTATGGGAGTTTTGTTCCACTGCGTGTACTCTGTGCTCAGGAGTGCTTCACTCCCATAGAGCAAAGTTAGCTGTATGATGTTGTCACACAGCTTCAGTAATAATTTGACTGAGGAGTTAAATGCAGCCAATTGTTTTTTAATAGTGTAGTATGCTCTGAGAGCTTTTTCTTTTAGTGTTTTGATTGCTCGTTTAAAGCTGCCTGGTGCACTTAACATAAGTCTTAGGTAGTTGTACAAGAGGCTGTGGTCTATTTCTTTGTTATTTAAGAAGAATTAAATTTTTTCTGCTTGTTTTTTGGCTTCTTTTGGAAAATCATGATTTTGGTTTTGTTCAGGTTGACCTCCAGGGCCCTTGTTTCTTAGTATGTCTCCAGCAGTGCCAGGCTGTGCTGCAGGCCCTCCTGTGTGGGGGATAGGATGACTAAGTCAACTGCTTACAGCAGACTCTTCACTGTGGTGTGGCCCAGGGACAGGGCTGGGGTGGTCTGCTAGACCAGGCAGATCACTGATATAAATGTTGAAGCGAGTGGAGTTGAGGCTGCAGCCCTGTCACACTCCTCTCTTCTGCCTAAAAGAAAATATTTGTGTGTTTTCTATTTTTACTTTGCACTGTGTCTCCAAGTAAATGGATTTAATTTAATTGTGTCATAAACCTTTTCATCAGTGCTTGCTTGTAACAATTTGAGGTACATTCCAAGGTGCCAAATAGAGTCAAATGCTTTTTAAAATCGATGAAGCAAGCATTTTGCCTTTGTTAGTGTTATTTATTTGTTTGTTTATGAGTGTCTGTAAAGTAAACATGTGGTCAGTGGTGCAGTGTTCAGGAAGGAATCCAATCTGACTCTTGTTTATGGTGTTTTGTGTCATCAGATATTGGCATATTCTTTGGTTTAAAATACTACAGAATAGTTTTCTGAGGTTACTCCCCACACAGATGCCTCTGTAGTTAGTTGGATCAAGGGCAGCTCCATTCTTGTAGATGGGGGTGATGAGCCCCTGGGCCCACTGCTCAGGGAATTGCCCGAAGAGCAGGACCATGGTTAAAGAGCCTCAGCATAGCGGTCTGGAGGTGATGGTCGCTGTGTTTCAGCATCTCAGTGAGGATCTGATCAGGGCCACCTGCTTTCCTGGGCTTCAATTTGCAAATATCTCCTTAATGATAATGGTAGTGTCTAGGGGTTTAGTAATATGTAATTATTGCCTCCAGGGAGTTCAGTTTATTCTGAATTTATTTTTGTTGTGATGTGAAGGCTTCAGTTTGGATTCCTTTATATAGGTGTTGGAAATGTTCTGTCCAGATTTGTCCATTTTGGATTGCTATGGGGGTGTGTCTTTTTGTTGTGTCAGTGCCTCTGAGTTTCATGCATTTAAATGAAGATTTTTTTCCACTTATCTACACACCATGCTCCACACTGTTAAGGAGAAAAAAGTTTTGATTGAGAATATATATATATTGGTGCTCCACCAAGTATTAACTCGGGGGGTGGAGACATATCCAATTATGATCTTTCAGTTTTGTATTTTTAATATATCTCTCTCTCTCTCTCTATATATATATATATATATATATATATATATATATATATATATATATGAGAGAGAGAGAGAGAGAGAGAGAGAGAGAGATATTAAAAATACAAAACTGAAAGATCATAATTGGATATGTCTCCACCCCCCGAGTTAATACTTGGTGGAGCACCTTTGGCAGCAATTACAGCTGTGAGTCTGCTGGGATAGATCTCTACCAACCTTGCACACCTAGATTTCGCAATATTTGACCATTCTTCTTTACAAAACTGTTCAAGCTCTGTCAAGTTCCTTGGGGAGTGTTGATGGTCAGCAGTCTTCCAAGTCATTCCACAAATTTTAATTTGGATTTAGGTCGGAGCTCTGACTGGACCACTCAAGGACATTTACCCTTTTGTTCCTTAGCCACTTCAGTGTAGCTTTGGATTTGTGCTTTGAGTCGTTGTCAGGCTAAAAGGTGAACTTCCGTCCATGTTTCAGATTTCTTGCAGAGGGCAGCACGTTTTCCTCAAGGACTTCTCTGTACTTTGCTCTATTCATTTTCCCTTCTATCCTGACAAGTGCCCCAGTCCCTGCCGATAAGAAACATCCCCACCATGCTCCACAGTAGGGATGGTGTTCTTTGGGTGATGCGTTGTGTTGGGTTTGCGCCAAACATAACGCTTTGCATTTAGGCCAAAAAGTTCCACTTTAGTTTCTAGGCAAGGTCTTGGTGGTACCATACACCTTCCACTCCTTAATAATCATCTTGACTGTGCTCCAAGAGATATTCAAGGCCTTTGAAATTTTTTTATACCCATCCCCTGATCTGTGCCTTTCAACTACTTTGTCCCGGAATTCTTTTGAAAGTGCCTTGGTGCTCAGTTGAGTCTTTGCTTTGAAATGCACTACCCAACAGAGGGAACCTACAGGAACTGCTGAATTTATGTTGAAATCATATGAATCACTACAATTTAACACAGGTGGGGGCCACTAACTTGGTGTGTGATTCTGAAGGCAATTGGTTACACCTGAGCTAATTTAGGATTGGTATTACAAGGGGGGTGGACACTTATCCAACCAAGCTATTTAAGTTTTTATTTTTAATAAATTTTCTACAAATTTCTAGAATATTTTTTTTCACTTGGAAGTTGTGGGGTAGGATGTGTAGATAAATGAAAAAATAAACTATTTTAAGGCATTTTAATTCCAGGCTATAAGGCAACGAAATTTTGAAAGGGGGTGTAAACTTTCTATAGGGAATGTGTGTGTATATATATATATATATATATATATATATATATATACGTTCTCCATCAAATCAACAGTATGAAGGTCACTCTTGAAATAAGGACTTAAAGGATGTCTTGCAGTAAGAATACCTCTGTTAAGAATGGGGAATGAGTCTAAAAGACTAAAATATGCACAAGAACACAGAAATTGGACTATGGAACAATGGTCAAAGGTGCTTTGGACTGTTGATGGATGGAGAATGACACCTGTGCCTTCTGCCAGTTCTGTTGTCAATCCAATGCTTGTCTTTATTCTATTCCTTAAATGGCACACTAAAGCAACTAAGTCTGAGTTGGAGAGATATCTCGAGGAAACGCACACAGATTAAAAAAGGGAGACATCCCACCCATCAGTCCACCAGAATACCAAATGGAGGACTAAGTGCAAAGAAGTAGAGGTAGGATATAAGAACATTTCCAAGGCATTGAATATCCCCTGGAGCACAGTAAAGTCCATTATTAAGAAATGGAGAGAATATGGCACAACTGTGAATCTGTCTAGAGCAGGCCGTACTCATGGCTGTAATTGCTGCCAAATGTGCCTATACCAAATATTGACTCAAGGGGGTGAATACTTAGCAATCAATTAGTTTTGTATTTGTAATTAATTTAGAACAATTTGTAGATTTTATTTTTCACTTTGACATTATGGACTTTTTTGTGTTGATCAGTGGCAAAAACTCCAATTAAATCCATTTTGATTCCATGTTGTAACACAATAAAATGTAAAAAAGTCCAAGGGGAGTGAATACTTTTGAGAGCCACTGTATTGTTATATTTCCAACCCAATCCATAGGGTACAGATTGTTAGATTACACCGTGTAATGTTTTTGGTTCCTGGGTAGTAAGTGTTATTTCCTAATTTCTAATGCCTCAAAAGTATTGAAAATGGCTATTATTCCCTACAAACTTTGATTTTGTGACCAGGACAGTGATATTTTGAAATTTACCTATTTTCCAGAACATTCCAGATATATTCAGTGCTGAGTAAACTTGGAGTAACTTCTAGAACTTTCTAGAACTTTCCAGTAATATAAATAGTAGTATAAATACAGGGGCCTTAAGCCCACCAGTTCAGTTTAGTTCCAGCTGCCTAAGTGGATACATATCTGCATTTTTCTGAGATAGCATCAAGAGGCTGCAAGCATCTGGCAGACTCATTTTGCTATGTCTGCTGCCAATTTATCAAGACAAGAGCGAAAAAGTACTCCGCGGAAGCATCTGTTAAGATGTGTGAGGCCTACAAGGCATATTTCGGCATGCCTGTCAGGGATCAAAACAAACACTGGGCACCTCATTTCGCCTGCGAGCACTGCAAAAAAACTCTGGAAGGTAAGATGGACAACTGTTGCTCGGAATTTTATGTTATAAAATTTGTTAAAATTTTTAAAATTGTAAAAGTTTTTAATTTTAAAATGTTTTACAATTTGCAATGTTATTGAAAAAATATATCATATATGAAAAATGTTGCAAGAATCTCTTACGCATTAGTCATGGGTGAAATAAATGTATTTTTGTAGGATGGTACAGAGGGGAAAAGAGAGCCATGAAGTTCGCTATCCCAAGAATTTGTCGGGAACCCACTGACCACTCAAGCAACTGCTACTTCTGCATGGTGGACCCTTCCAAACGTCGGACTGGCAAGAATGCACCTGCTATCACGTATCTGGACCGTCCTTCATCCATCGCCCCGGTGTCACACTGCCATGAGCTCCACGTACCCACTCCTCCGGAGAGAGAGCAGACGTCTTTAGAAGAGAGCAACAAGTCAAAGAGCGAGGAAGACGTTTTAGATCCAGATGACAATTTCAGAGATGGAGCTGAGGAGAGAAACCCATACTCCCCCAACCAAAAAGACCTCAACGACTTGATTAGAGATCTTGGTCTCACCAAGTCCAATGCTGAGCTTTTGACGTCTAGGCTCAAGCAATGGAACATGTTCGATGAAAGTGTGCAAGTCACAGATCAGAGGAAGCGTCACCAACCTTTTTCCAGCTTCTTCACCCGTCAAGATGGGCTCTGCTTCTGCCACAATGTGACCAGTCTGTTCGAGGCAATCGGAATCGCCTGTAACCAGAATGAGTGGTGCCTCTTCATTGACAGATCATCCAGGAACCTCAAAGCCGTGCTGCTCCATAATGGTAACAAGTGCCCGTCTCTTCCCCTGGCTCACTCGGTGCACCTCAAAGAGGATTACAACAGCATCAAGACCTTGCTGGACGCCTTGAAGTATGATGAGTACGGCTGGGAGGTCATAGGAGACTTCAAAATGGTGGCATTCCTGATGGGTCTCCAAGGCAGTTTTACCAAGTTTCCCTGCTATCTTTGCCTTTGGGACAGCAGGGACACCAAGGCGCATTACCACAGGCGGGACTGGCTACAACAGACCGAGTTCTCTGTGGGGAGGAACAACGTCAAGTGGGAGCCACTGGTGGACCCCCGGAAGGTGCTGATGCCACCACTGCACATCAAACTGGGCCTTATGAAACAATTTGTCAGAGCTCTAGATAAGGAGTCGGCAGCCTTCAAGTACCTTCAAGACTTCTTCCCTAAGCTGTCTGAGGCAAAGGTCAAAGCCGGTGTCTTCGTCGGACCACAGATAAAGAAGATCCTGGAGTGCAATGAATTCCCCAAGAAGCTCACTAGTAAGGAGAAAGCGGCTTGGAACAGCTTTGTCGCAGTGGTTCGGGGCTTCCTGGGCAATCACAAGGCCGAAAACAATGTGGAGCTGGTTGAGACTCTGGTGAAGAACTATGGCACAATGGGCTGTAGGTTGTCCCTCAAAGTCCATATCCTTGATGCTCATCTTGATAAATTCAAGGAGAACATGGGAGCATACTCGGAGGAGCAAGGCGAGCGCTTCCACCAGGATATACTGGACTTTGAACGCTGCTACCAAGGACTGTATAACGAGAACATGATGGGAGACTACATTTGGGGGCTGATTCGTGAAAGTGATTTACAGTATAATCGTAAATCTCGAAAACTACTCACTTCTAAATCTTTTGTCATCATTTTTGTATTACTTTAGTATAAATACATGTTAATTTGGATTCATATGTTGTTTTTTTCTGACTTTATGTGAACGAAAAGACACAAATTCGCCCGTTTTTTCATTGGAAATAGGCAAATTTCTAAATATCACTGTCCTGGTCACAAAAGCAAAGTTTGTGGGGAAAATAGCCATTTTCTATACTTTTGAGGCATAAGCAATTAGGAAATAACACTTACTACCCAGGAACAAAAATTGTGTTACATAGTGTTATCACAGATACTGAGATGGTATAGAAATATCAGGAACCCTTTAACAGCTTACACAGCAATTCATTCAAAATTAGATACCGTTTATCAAAACTCATTGCTGTAGTTCAATAACGGGTCTAAAATAAACCACTACATGATTCTTGTTAAACAAATTAATTGGCTTAGCTTTTTGGTATGTTGAAATAGGGTTTAATTTACACCAATTTAATGAGCCAGACCTGAATTTAATACCAAGATAATGGTCTAAGTACATGGTTTGTAAACTGTAAACACCTTGTTGAAACAAAACTACTTAAGTTGGGGAAGATCAGGTAACCACAAGGTTTGTTTAAGTGGCCTAATGTTAAGTTTGTGACACAAACCCACAAACGTAGGGAAATCAGGGTTACATTTTTACACTGGAGCAACTGAGACATGTTCTGCCTAGGCATCGCAGCATAGACAGGGACAGTGATTAGTCTCCCCAGATACCCACAAGTTTTTGTTGTTTTATTTTTTAGCAGACGCCTTTATCCAAGGCCACTTACAGAGACTACTGTCACAGTTGGTCTGCCTCAACTATAAATAAAACCACATAGTTTTGCACCTGATCTGATTTTAAAGTTGTTGTTCATTTTGTTTATTTATTTTTTCATTCGTTCTTACATTTTGTTTGGGAACTTTTATCGTTCTTTCTCAACTACAGAAAATATTTAGATTTGGCATTTCCTATTTTTTTTCCTTATGTGCAGGTTAAGGTCAAAGTAGACTATAGCCAAAGGAGATAGGCATATAACATTTAAAGAGAAGCTATGATTTAAGCAGTAACATGTATGTCTCAGAATCAGCTCTAATTCTGAACCAGTGTATACATATGTTGTTATTATTTCTTCCCATTTCCCTTTGGGGCTATGAGTTACATTGGTTTCTGATATATTTGTTGGTCACAGCTAGTACCTTAAAATACTAAAGTAATCCTGCCCTGAAAGTAAATACAAATACAGTCTGAATTACCTTTAATATTCCAAGGTAAATCTTATATCAAAATTAAAGTAGCTGACATTAAGAATGCCTGTACTGTTCCTGAAAGGCTTTGTGAGCTTTACCAATTCATCACAAGTATTGATCAAGGAGGTAATACAAGTACACATATATACACATGTAACAATGTTTTCTGTGTTGAGTCAGAATCCATAGGATTACCCAGATCAACATGAAAGTCTGAAAGCAACAACTATAGCAAAATCATTACAACCATGAACCTATCCCCCTGTGACACTCTGCCCCAGAGAATGTAAGAAATGCCACATTTGTTCTGCCTTATATCTTAATGCTGTATTTCTTATATCCATTAGTAACAGTGTTGAAGTGAGACACTTGACAGGACAAACTATGAAAGCAATGCAAAAAACATCTACAGCTTATTGTTTTGGGTGTATAATGACTCTGTTGTCAGTATAGGGAGGGAATTGTGGTCATTTTATTATTTATTATAATGAATCAGACAATTCTACTTTGATAATATATATATATATATATATATATATATATATATATATATATATATATATATATATATATATATATATATATATATATAATTATTATTTATAATTTCATAGTCGCCACTTAATTTTACCACGTTTTTCTTCCAATCTGAACATGTCCAATTGTATTTAGGCTTAGCCCACTGCTACCACCCCTGTGCTGACCCGGGAGTGGCGAAGACGAACACACGCTGTCCTCCGAAGCTTGTGCCGTCAGCCGGCTGCTTCTTTTCACTCTGCGGGTCTGCCATGCAGCCACCTCAGAGCTACAGCGTCGGAAGACAACGCAGCTCTAGGTAGCTTACAGGCAAGCCCGCAGGCACCCGGACAGTCTACAGGGGTCGCTGGTGCATGGTGAGCCGAGGTCACCCTGGCTGACCTAAACACTCCCTCCCAGTTGGCGCTTGGCCAATTGTGCACCGCCCGCTGGGAGCTCCCGTCCACGGTCAGCAGTGGAATAGCCTGGATTCAACCCTGTGATCTCCAGGCTATAGTGTGCATCCTGCACTCCACACAGTGTGCCTTTACCAGGAGCCCCTATAAAAGATTATTCTTAACAGATGATTGTATCCAATACTTGTTTACATTTGAGTATTCAAGATAAAGAAACATCACTATTATTGCAACACATTTTTCTAGACAAGAAATGGTACCACCTAACTTAGTGTTTCTTCGATTATAGACCATAGCAGTTCAACTAGGTTTGGACTCCTTTAAGCCTGTATACGAAACTTAATTTGGCTCTGAACATACACAGTCTCATTCCTACAGATTCTATATACCCTAAACATCTGTTTTTCATTCTGTTGAAACAGCACTTTCATACAGCAATGATTTATTTGTAGATTCTTGTCCATTTGAATTGAATTCTAAATCAGGGATCGGTATTACACTCCATTACACAATTATAACCTGTATTTGTGCAAATTCAGCTATATCACTTGTACTAGGTTTGTAGCTACTTGTTCTATTTGATTCTTGACATTTCAATTTTCCGTTAATCTATCAACAACTGACTAACTCACCATATTTTAATTTTTCATCCTCTGCAGAACTGTTTGCTCTGACCAGTAAATTGAAGTATCAATTCATCTCTTCACTTTTAATGCAGCACACTAGAATAAGCCTGTTGACACTTGATTATGTAAGTCTATTCAGAGCCTTGAGATGCTTAATTGTCTGTAGAAGATTTCTGGATTATGTTGTAAAACTTTTAACCTGTTGAATCTTGCCCCAGGATCCCCTCGGAAATAAGAAATCAGCCACAGCCCACTATTAGTCTGATTGGCTTTGCCAATAAATAAAATTTAACAAAAACACAGAACATACTACATTCCACTTTGATGGAACTTTAGCTTCTACTGTATCTTTCTCTTCCCAAAAGCCCCTTTGGCACAATATATCATTAAATTCCCTGGCCTGTCTTTCCTCCTACATTGTGATGAGAGTTGAAGTGGTTTGCTCTCTTTTCATCTATCATTTGAAGCTGTTTTTCGAATTGCTTTTTCAAAGTGACGGTTCATAAGCATGTTCTGTTTTTATAGTTAAATTTGTCTTAATGGAGTAAAAATCAATGCTTAAAAAACAAATGTAAAAAACCCCACCTTGTTGGAATTGTTTGACTGATTTGAAGAGCATGTCAGACATATTCCATGGCCACCAAGAACACCAGGTCTCACTCTTACTGAACATGTCTGATTAACTTGAACTATGTCTTCATCATCACACTCCTCTGCCTACCTCTCTGTACCAATTGCATGACACCTCCCAGCGCTTTGTACAGTCTATACCTCTTAAAATACTGTCTCCTCATTATCTTGTAATATACAGCATGTACATTGTATATAACTATCTGTATTTCTATCACAAGGCAAAACATCACAAGGCAAAACACAAAATATGCCTGAGTGATAGCCTACGCCCCACATAAGTTATGATATTAAGTATCACATACAGTTTACGTTGAGATTATATGCCATTAAAAACAGCGCTTTGTATTGAAAATAGGGGACTGTCTGCGCTCATATATTTTGGTAATGTGTGTGCAAAATATACTCAAACACTACTGTATATATATATATATATATATATATATATATATATATATATATATATATATATATATATATATATATATATATATACACACACACAAAGTTTAGCCTGTTGCACACACAAATGTGTATCCAGCAGGTACGATATCGTAAGCTTCAATTATGAAAAAAGTTGTGTTTCCATATACCAACACATACACCACTCGTTTGTAAAACCATTCGTAATTTATCACCACCAAATTTGTCATCGTATAATACGAAAGTTTGTGCTTCTTGCGTATGGTTGCTAAACACATTGCGTCTCTGATGCATGCGGTATATCTGCAACAGATCGAGAGAATTGCAAAGACTTTCAACATCAACGCACACAAATTACAGTAACAGACAGGCGGGTAAAATTGTTGACAAGCTATCTAATGAGGAAATAATTGCAAAGTACCGTTTAAAGAGGGAGGACATCCAGGAACTTTTTACCTCGCTTGAGCCGCATGTAAGAAGACAAACAAAGAGACATCATGTCCTATCTATAGAAGTCCAAGCGTTGGTTACACTACGTTTTCTTGCCAGCGAGTCCTTCCAGAATGTATTGGGCGATACGTTGGCACTGAGCAAGGCAATGTTACTACTGCGCTGACAAATCACGCTTCTGACTACATTACTTGTATGGGAATTACAGTTAATCAAGGAAGGTTTTCATTCCATCTGCAGTTTTCCCAATGTTTTCCCAATGTGTGGATGAATATCATTATGTGTGTCTCCTTATCTCCTAACACCTGCACCCACCCCATCATTGAGGGCAGAGGAGAAATACAACACAGACCAAGGAAGAACAAGGCAGGTCATAGAGAGGTGTATAGCAATGCTTGAAATGCAATTTTGAGTGCTGGACAAATCTGGGGGTGCTCTACAGTATGTTCCAGAAAAATGTGTTAAACTCTTCATTGCTGCATGTGTACTACATCATATTGAGCAGCAAGCCAGTTCACCAATTTTTGATGAACAACAAGAACACCCTGAAGACAACGAGCTACCTCAAGGAGAAGAACAACTGACTGACAGTGCTGCAGGGCGCCAAGTCGGGATTCACTCATTCTGACAAAATATGCCTGAGTGATAGCCTACGCCCCAAATAAGTTATGATATTTAAGTTTCACATACAATTAGTTTACGTTGAGATTAATGCATATGCCATTAAAAACAGCGCTTTGTCCTCTGAACACATTTGGGGAGGGGACTGCCTGCGCTCAGAGATGTATAGTATTTTGGTAATGTGTGTGCAAAATAAATCACTCAAACAAAATACTACTGTGTGGGGGCTGCTTTAATTATCACAGGCCTTTAAACATTAATAATAGCATATTCTCACCATTTTGTCCATTCATTTTCACATATAGAGTGAGCGAAGTATCCAAGGGTACCTTTTGCATTTCAATTCAAAAGCAAATGCGATTCGTATGGAATATAGAATCGTGTGATAAGCGTTTGTAATTGGAGATGATAACTCATTATAAGACCTTTTTTATTTCCACTTACGCATTCAGGATATAGAAACAGGCCCCTGATGACTTTTATAAAAGTTTGATGATGTCAACGCAGTTGGCAGGTGGTTTTGTATCCAGGACTGCACTTATGAACGACATAAACACAGCAGATTGGGATGTAAGAAAAGGCATACAACCGAGCCAGACGTTCACTCTCTATTTATGCTTTGATGTACAGTATGCCACTGCTCTAAGCTATTATACAACTACTGTATAATGAAAGAGGTAAACAGGGACTAAATGCTTATACATTTATTCTGTAGCTTTTTATGGTGCTATTTTACAATACAATTCAACAGAACATCCAACATATCATCATATGCTTACCCTTTCCCAATAGTATTAATCATACAAGGCATGTTTTCATCACCACAGAAGCTAATGGGCCCTAATCACAAAAAAGAAGAATATTTTTTAAGGAATGTTTTTTGAAGAGATTTGTATAAACATTCTCTTAGGTTAAACAGTGCCATTAAAACTGGAAACAAAGTTTATCTGTATCATCTAAACATACAGGGAAAATTGTTTTGATTGGTCAGTTAGCTGTTGTGTGCGACAATCACAAAAACAATCCTACTTTGATCAAGTTTTGTGTGTTGATTGCAATGTGAAAGGTTCCATGGAATTGAAGTGTGTATTGCTTTTGCTGTGTCACAGTTCATGTTTGCTTGTTCCGTCCCATCCACTGTGTAGAGGTCAGAGCTAAATGTCATATTTAGATAAATTATCCTTGTAAGTGTTATGTACAGTACTGTTGGGGTGACTTGTGTTGATCCTGCTGGCTCTTTGTTAAAAAATAAAGACAGATGAAGATATAGTTTTGTCATAAAATCTTAATGCACTGTGAACCTACTATGAATGAGACTTCACAAAATATGCGCTTTAGATTTGTCAGCATTTTAAGGAGAGTGCACACTGCACTACTGTCCTACCGACCCCCTGCAATGACAAGCACTAGCACCTTAATAGTTATATTAAGTAAGGTTCTTTTAAAAAAGCCCTGAAGTAAAATAAGGGATATATAGGTTTTCTGTTTCTAGTCTCTTTTTTCAGGGACACAGAGGAAGCTTGTCGAGTTGGAGGGAATTCACTTATTGTCTAATTGCCCCCTAAGGAGGCAAGTGTCAGTAAGGATCTTGTCTTGCTTCTGCACAATGATTAACATGATAGGACTGAGGTGGCTTCATTAAAGGTCACTGTATAGTCTTGGTTTATTGATATAAACACAGTTCATGAAAACAGTACGAAAATACATACCTACATACTTTACTGTACATATACATACAGTTCCATTGTTTTTCCTACTTTAGCCTACATTGCATTTGTTTGCATTACACTTACTGGTAGCTGTCCCTCTGAGCGGGTTTTTTTGTATGTTTTTACTCAGTAACAGCATTGGATTACACAGTGACGCTGCACTGTTCAATGTAGTTCTCCTATAGGCATGTTACCCGTCTTTTATAATTCAGGGAAGACTAAACAATGCATGAGATCCAAGAGACTGCAGTCTTTCTTTCTAATGGTTCTAAAGGTACACCTTTAGACTTGCAAGTACTAGTATCAGTAATTTAAAAATTATACAATTATAACATTATATTATAGTACTAAACTTTGAATTATCAAACTACATTTGCTGGTTAATGAGACAAGGGAGCTACAATGCAGGTGTAATTTACAAGACAAATTGATTTCCTCAATTTAAAACATTGAATAGCTTGGAATATTAAATGTTCTTTGCATTGTGATGCTAATGCTCACAAAAAAAACAATAATAGTTTCTACTGATTTCATTAAGTTTGTAACAAATAGCAATAATTTAAAATGTTTAAAAGTATTAACATTTCTAAAATGTTATTAGGCCATGTTAATAATGTTCCAATCTTGACTTTGACCCTATTCTACTGTATGACAAAGAACTTGTTCTCTGGATTTGTTATAAAATGTTATGTCATCCTGAGGCTAGGTCTGCACTGACCCATATATATATATTATAACTTAAACCCAAATAATGTGCTAATGGCAGAATTTTATCATAGCAAGTTGATAAAAGATGTGAAGATAAACTCTGGGACCAAATATTTTTAGCACTCTAGAATTTTACAGGGTTAAGATTAAACATTTTAAGAGAACCGATTATTTTCAAGAATGTTGTCAGTATGAACCTATGCTGAGAGAGGCTGAACATTTTAAAACATCAGGCATGTTTGGGACAACAATGTGATGTTTTGGGGTGGGTGGCTAAAAGAGTGATTAATTATGCAATAAGTGCAATAAATCTACCGTGAATTAGTTGACTGCGCCTAGAGTTATGTGTCCCGAGCCGAAGGCAAGGGCATTAACCAAAGTCAAGGTCAACTAACACATGGTAGAACCTTCATTGAGAGCATGCTTTCGCTATTAGAAAATAATGTACCATTCCGCTGAGAAAAGATTTAGGAAAATAGTCCCAAAAATATTCATAAAGGAACACACACATAATTTGAGAAACAAAATACTTTATTAAACACATAATTGTTTTACTTGCCAGAGCTGCTTATACAGTGGCTTGCGAAAGTATTGACCTCCCCCTTGGTATTTTTCCTATTTTGCTGCCTTACAACCTGAAATTAAAATGGATTTTTTGGGGGTTTGTATCATTTGATTTACACAACATGCCTACCACTTTGAAGATGCAAAATATTTTTTATTGTGAAACAAACAAGAAATAAGACAAAAAACAGAAAACTTGAGCGTGCATAAGTATTCACCCCCCAAAGTCAATTCTTTGTAGAGCCACCTTTCGTAGCAATTATAGTCTCTTGGGGTATGTATCTATAAGCTTGGCACATCTAGCCACTGGAATTTTTGCCCATTCTTCAAGGCAAAACTGCTCCAGCTCCTTCAAGTTGGATAGGTTCCGCTGGTGTCCAGCAATCTTTAAGTCATACCACAGATTCTCAATTGGATTGAGGTCTGGGCTTTGACTAGGCCATTCCAAGACATTTAAATGTTTCCCCTTAAACCACTCGAGTGTTGCTTTAGCAGTATGCTTAGGGTCATTGTCCTGCTAGAAGGTGAACCTCCGTCCCAGTCTCAAATCTCTGGAAAACTGAAACAGGTTTCCCTCAAGAATTTCCCTGTATTTAGCGCCATCCATCATTCCTTCAATTCTGACCAGTTTCCCAGTCCCTGCCGATGAAAAACATCTCCACAGCATGATGCTGTCACCACCATGCTTCACTGTGGGGATGGTGTTCTCGGGGTGATGAGAGGTGTTGGGTTTGCGCCAGACATAGCGTTTTCCTTTATGGCCTAAAAGCTCAATTTTAGTCTCATCTGACCAGAGTACCTTCTTCCATATGTTTGGGGAGTCTCCCACATGCCTTTTGGCTAACACCAAACGTGTTTGCTTATTTTTTTCTTTAAGCAATGGCTTTTTTCTGGCCACTCTTCCGTAAAGCCCAGCTCTGTGGAGTGTACGGCTTAAAGTGGTCCTATGGACAGATACTCCAATCTCCGCTGTGGAGCTTTGCAGCTCCTTCAGGGTTATCTTTGGTCTCTTTGTTGCCTCTCTGATTAATGCCCTCCTTGCCTGGTCCGTGAGTTTTGGTGGGCGGCCCTCTCTTGCCAGGTTTGTTGTGGTGTCATATTCTTTCCATTTTTTAATAATTGCTTTAATGGTGCTCAGCGGGATATTCAAAGTTTCAGATATTTTTTATAACCCAACCCTGATCTGTACTTCTCCACAACTTTGTCCCTGACCTGTTTGGAGAGCTCCTTGGTCTTCATTGTGCCGCTTGCTTAGTGGTGTTGCAGACTCTGGGGCCTTTCAGAACAGGTGTATATATACTGAGATCATGTGACAGATCATGTGACACTTAGATTGCACACAGGTGGACTTTATTTAACTAATTATGTGACTTCTGAAGGTAACTGGTTGCACCAGATCTTATTTAGAGGCTTAATAGCAAAGGGGGTGAATACAAATGCACGCACCACTTTTCCGTTATTTATTTTTTAGAATTTTTTTAAACAAGTTATTTTTTTCATTTCACTTCACCAATTTGGACTATTTTGTGTGTGTCCATTACATGAAATCCAAATAAAAATCAATTTTAATTCCAGGTTGTAAGGCAACAAAATAGGAAAAATGCAAAGGGGGTCAATACTTTCGCAAGCCACTGTAGTTTACCTGAGCAGTGCCAGATATTTGAATGGAGCAATATTACTGAACTGTCCGTGTTTTGGTTTGTTGTTGTTGAAAGATGCTGTGTCTGTGTTTCTGTCAAGCTGACAGGCTGTGAATGGCTAAACTCGGCAATTGCAGGTACAGGATTGACTGCTTTCATTGATGCAAAGTATTGATTAGCTGGTTTTGATGGATATTAAAATGCATTTTGACCATTTGTGTCTATGCTTAATAACACAGCAAAACAAGTCAAAATAAAAAAGCCAATACTTGCACAAATTGATTTTAAATTTGATTCCCAGGTGATGCGGCGATGTTTCAGCGGGCATCTACCGTGTATTAATGCCCACTATAGCTGTAAGCTGATTGGCTGGTGAAGCTGAATTATTTTCTAATATACAATTAGCCAGTGGAATTTACTTGAAACAGATCAATAAAACCAGCAGATGGTCACTAATTTTATAGATTGTTTTTTTCTTTTCATCCAAAAATATGTTGCATATCTGTCACAATATGCAGTTACATAATGTCTAGCCCTCATTTTCAAGGGGTAGGGGCTGGTCATAGTTTTTTTGACATGGTTAAGCCCCTAACCCCCAATTTTCCAATGATTATGGGATCATTTCCTTCTGCCCATAGTGTAGATGCTTTCATTGTTCTCGGAATTCATCTCCCTAATCTGCACTTCAACTGACAAACCTCTACTCCGAGGTGATTTCAACATTCATATTAATCTGCCTTCTTCCTCTCTAGTGACCGACTTTGTCAAGCTCCTGGTCTGGTTTGGACTCTCTCAATCTGTCAATGTTCCCACTCACACCTGTGGATGCATGCAGTCTGTTTTCTAGATGGAAGCAGTGCTGACCCAAACAGAGTCACTTGCAGTGTCCCTCAAGGGTCTGTTCTTGGGCCTCTTCTCTTTAACATCTACATGCTTTCCTTGGGTCACCTCATCCGCCAACACAGCCTCATGTTTCACTCCAATGCAGAGAACACCCAGCTCTACCTAAAACTAGACCCTGGATGTCCCTCTGCCATAGTCCTGCTCTCAGCATCCAAAACACAGAGGCCTGGATGTCTGCCAATTTTCTTCAGCTCAACACTAACAAATCTGAACTACTTCTAGTTGGATGAAAAACTCAACTCAAGAATCTCAATATTACTGTCTGCTGCTGCTTTCCCCCACAGTACAAAGCCTTGGTGTACGTCTGGATACTAACCTCTCCTTTGATACCCAAATCTTCTCTGTAGTCAAGTCCTCCTTCTTCCACCTCCAAAACATCTCAAAGGCCCGTCCCTACATTTCTCTACTGGATGCAGAGATACTTTGTCATGAGTTCATCTCTTCTTGACTCAACTACTGCAGCTTTCTCTATGGTAGTCACGCGCCATAAACCGATTGCAGCTGGTTCAAAATGCAGCGGCTAGGATCCTTATCAGATGTAAAAAACATGATCACATTATCCACTGTCTTGCCCAGTTGCACTGGCTACCTGTAAAGTTCAGGATTACTTTTAAAATTCTCCTGCTTGCCTACAAGTCCCTTCATCACACAGGTCCAGAGTATCTCTCCAACCTGCTGATCCGCTATGTCGCTGCACGCAAGCGGAGGTCCTCTGACTCTGACCTGCTTGCTATACCCAAGCAAAAGTGCACCACACTCGGAGAGTGCTCTTTTAGCTTCATGGCCCTGACTCTCTGAAACTCTCACCCACAATCGCTCGCTTTAAATTAGCTCTCAAGACCCACTTGTTCTTTCTTGCTTTCAATACTCTTTAAGCCTGATATTCGTTTTTAGCTGTTGTCTAAATTGCTATTTCAGGTTTTTCACTCCATTGTATTCATATGATTCTGTATGATACACACATCCACAATGTTTAGAATTCACATCCTAGCCTTTATTTAATGTAATATGCCAGTATTTAATGTATTTCTTTTTTTTTTTACTGTTTGTATTTAATGTACTATGCCCTGTATTTCACTGTATTTAATGTATTATGCATTGTTCCTCACTGTCTTGTAAAGCGCTTTGTGATGGTGGTCCACTATGAAAGGCTCTATATAAAATAAAGATTGATTGATTGATTGATTGATAGTCATAACCTTAGTTTAACATCTCATCTTAAAGTCAGCACTTCAGCACCGTGATTCTTTACATCATGCTGGGGCATCTGTTGATTCAGGAAAAGTTCAGTTATCCACAACACTGTGTAAATTCACTTCTTGTGTTCCAGATAATAGGACACCTCCTGAGTCCTAAACTGCATTACTATTGTGTCGATAAAAAACAACAAGGGATCAGATGGGGTCCTAATATCTGTAACATAGAAAGTGAAAACCAAGTACTCAATCATTGTCCAGGGTTGAGTTCTTAAAATATATATATTGTCATGATACACATTTCAGGATGGTTAATGACAATGTTCTTTGGCCCTGACCTCACAGAAGGTCTGAAATTGATTTAGCAAAGTGATGGGTAGCTTTAAAATGTAACTTTGTAGAGAGCCGAACACACTAAAAGCACAAACAATCCACAAGCAGATATGAACGTCTTGTTCAGTCCTCAATGACAATATCAAAAGAAAAGAATCCTATTTTATATGTAAGTCTTCGAGTTGAACGTGGCTTTACCTCAGCTCTGCATGTCAGATGCACTCTGCCTTAAAGAAAATAATTCGGTATAATGATATTATGCATTCAGACACTGAGTGGTCTAGTGAGAGGTTGGTGATCATGTCGGTCGATGGGAATTGATCAGGAAACGTGCAGTCTGGAACATGCAGTCTGTGAATTATCATGTAATTTCCTTGAACTCTTCACTGAGGTCTGCCACAATACAATAAAACAATGAAATCACACATGCATGCTAATCTCAATAAAAGTAGTAACACAAATACTGCCATGATCAGGTTAGCTATTATACTGAGAGATGATTTGTAACACATTCGTTATAAGTATGTGCAAATTATGTATCCTGTCTAAGTGATGTTAATTTATGCAATAAGTTTTGCTAATGTAGCTTGTAAAATAAATGTATTTATTTAGGCACATGTGAAGTACCACAGGCATTGTATGAAAAGTATTAATGTTGTCTATGGATACAAAAAATAGAAACAAAATGTCTAAAACCCACTCAACCAAACTAGCAAGATATTGTGCCTCTGTAAATAATGTGTATTGATGATGGCTTGTAAAGAAAATTTTACTTTGTTTGATTAGATATGACAGGGCTGGAAGACTTCCTTCCCTGCCTAATTGCAAGGAATGTGCAGCAGGTGGCCAGGTGTAAATTGAAGAACTGAAAATCAATTAACCCTGGTCATCTGCCCTCTTTGTTGGTGTGGTCTGTGTTTTGCAAGCCTGGAGGTGAAGGAGGAGGACCCTCACAACTGCATGCTTTACCAGGGTGAGCTATGGGTTATCACCCTGTGTAGACCGAGATACATGAAACTTTAGGGTAGGAATTCATTTAAGTGATTTTAATCTCTCCCAGGTTTATTTAGTTTATGTAGGGAGAATGCTCCTGAAGTGGGAGTAGTGCTTTGCCTGAGCTTAGCCATTTTCTAGTTGTTTTTGTCCAGTATTTTATTTTGCCTTTTTGCGTTCATTTAGACTTGTATATATTTCCTCCCGCACTAGGGCTGCTACTACCGGTACCCTTGTGGTGAACAACAACAACTACACTTGTATAAATAAATAAAACCTGGACGCCTGAGTGGCTTTTTCAACATCAAACCCTCTGTGTCTCTGTCACAAAGACGGCCGGAGTGGGGGACGTCAGACCAGAGCCAGGAAATAAACAACAAGAGAGGTGGAGTTTGGTGGAGCCGAGCGAATGGTTTCGCTCAGCATTTAATAAATAAACAGAACAGAAAATAAAAAGGTTGTAACACAGCACATGGCACGTGAAGCCAAAATAAACAGACAAACAAAATGGACTAACACTTACACAAACAGTGGACTAACAGATAAACAAGGTGTGCAAAAACATCGGTCATATAAATTACTTTGTAAAGTTTTCCTATTCTTAATTCTCTCCACACCCGTTCTCCACTCACCAAACACACAACTCCTTGTATGTGAAAACATGTTGTTTTCTGCAGCTGTACCGAGACTTGACTGCTAATCAATCATTCAGTTGGAGTCGCAGTACAACTGCACATGAATTAATAAAGTACAATTCCCAGTGCTCACATATTACTTTTTACTTGCACGTGAAGTGCTGTGCAATCCTTGTGCCTAAATACAAATATACATTTTAAACACTCATGTTACACAGAGCCGTTTATATCCTGTGTACCAATGACTATACACCAACATCAACACACAAAACAAAATACACACAGGGGCAGGCACTTTGCCACAGTCTCCCACGTTCTCTCAGTGGATACCCACACGTAACAGAACACCCTGTTACAGGTATTATTAATATTGCAAGTGCAAGAACAACCCCATCTCCTATAGTGTACACTAGACCAAAGCCGTTACTCTTGCATCTGCAGCTAACATCAGGCAGCCTGTAGTTGCAAGCTATCAGTTCAACTACCTTGGCAAAACAAAAATGAAATAATAAAAGAATATGTGTATGGCTGCCTCACTCAGATGACAAATTGATAGGTGCACCTTTTCCGAACTGACCGTAAAACAATGATGATGCTGTATCAGGGATGGCAAGCTTTGACTGAGATTATAATTGACTATAGCTTTGGTAAATAGATATATTTTTGGTATATACCTAACAGTCCTTTAATAATGTCCAACATATAACTATGAACATATGGAAATATTCTTAAGCACTTTGTGGCACAAATATTAACCCTACATCTCTTTATCTATCAGTAGCAGTAAGGGCAAAAAACAGTTAAGAAAAAGCAGGTATCTCTTGATAGAGCAATGGCTGTCAAAACACTGCTGGGTTTCTGTAGAGAGCAGATGGACATGGCAGTTTTGTGACAATATCACGCTCTTGTATGTATCTTGGAAAGGAACCAAGTGAGGATGTTTTTGCCACTGATTTTTCTACAACCTTTCAAGGATATACAAAGGATGCCCCCTTATAAAAGTTAACTATAGCAAAAGCAAAGTGTAATAAAGCATAGTGAAAGCATCTTAAAGCATATGTTAGCATTGCAAATACCAGAGAGGTAAGATAAATACATTTAAAACGTGTCAAACCATTGTTATCTATGGTAAATACAAAGTGTAACCGTGGGAAAACGGCCTTGCTAATTTACATTGGGAATTCCCCTAATCTTGCATTTTACATTTTCCCTGGTTCATTTTTTTTTTTTTTTTGGCAGATTCATTTATAATAAATTTCTCTTATTTTGTTGTACCTCAGATTTTTGTTTTATTTTTGTGGGTTTAGTTTAATTTGCAGTGGAGAATAATTTTCTATTACAGATGTGTGTGCAAGCCTAGTGCGTGATTTCATTTGTTTACTTATTTAAAAAAAAAAAAAAAAAGAGTTTTGAACTCAATGTATGTATTCTCCATTAATTATTGTAAAATACAGCATCAAAACTATGCTTTCTGTTAAAGGTCTAAAAGCAGACAGGGTCTTACATTTGTTTCTGCAGATAACTTGTGAAGAAGAGCACCCTGATCTTTGTTACTCAGTAAGGAGGAGAAGCCTATTAAATACTATTTGGCAGCATTGCCCTTTAAAACAGAAAACATAAATCCTATGTGATCTGAAATACTTCAGTTATGTCTGGTTTGACGAGCTGGATCCTTGCCCTGCCATCTTTTTGTTGTGCAACATCTAGCAACATGATGTCTCCTGTGTATACTATAAAGCTGCTTGTTTTTGACAACAAGCAACAAGTTGCACAAAATAGAAACCTTCTCCATTCTGGCAACTATTTTTGTGGAACTTCATGTGGGACTGTCTGCCTAACCAATCAGGGAGACTTTCAGTGTCAGGTGACTGGCGACATCATGTGTAAAAAATCCTGCAAACATCTCAGTTACTAAACGGAAAGTCCTGGGCTTGTGAGAAAATAGAAGGTCATTTTATCCTGGCCCTAATGACATGGATAGTTTTGTAGGTCAGGTTGAATTGATCTGGAGGGACCCTGGCATTAACTTTTAAATTACAACCTTATGACTTCACCAACATAGGTGATTGACACCTAATGCCTTGAAATGTGATTGATACATCTGTATCCCAAGTCATTATGTATACTGTAAAAACAACAATGGCAGTGCTGTACATTCAGGATGTGAGGAATGACGAATGACTATCAAAATGAGAAATGTTTAGCTGGGAAGCCACAGACATGTCAGGCTTTAAATAAAGCTACATGTGGCTATTGTGATGAAAGCAAGATTGAATTTACTGTGAGAAAGAGGACAGAAACTACATTCCTTGTGCTTAAGATTTAATGTTAGTACAATTATTATTATTATTATTATTATTATTATTATTATTATTATTATTATTATTATTAAAATGATTTCTTATGACTAAAAAATCCCCCCAAAAAACAGACAAAAAAATAAAATAAAATAAACTCCATTCACCATTTCAAACTTAGAATAAGAATGCTATATAAAATAAAATAATACGAATAACAACAGGACACAGTAACTTGTGTGAAATGTTCCCTTTCTATGTTATATATTTGATTCCACATCCAAAAACATTTTGTATTGAAAAATAACCACCATTAACTCCACTTTTACTGTGACCATGCCAGTTTTTGGTTTATTATTTACAGATCATCAAACTCAATTGTAGATGCATTGTTTAAACATTAGTTATCTAAATTGTAATATTGTTTGTTGAATGTGTGTCCAGATGTTTAATTTCTGTTAAAATCCAGCCTTTTTGACTACTGGAAACCTGGTTTAATTGTGTTGCATATTTTAAAGAACAGGTTTGGGTATCATTTTATATATGGTCCTCTAAAAACAATGTAAAGCAGAAACTAAACAAACATGAACTATGCTTCAAGGTAGAAATCCTTGAGAAAACTTAACTGTATTTCTAGAAGGAGAATCCGTCCACTAATCAACACAATGTCATATCCAAGCTCCATAAAAACTTTGTGTGGCTTGCATTCATGGCACTATCTTTATTTAGGCTCTCAGTCATGAGCGGCGAGGCCAAACAAGGAGATAGTCGTCTTTAGAGCCTGAAGGAAGGGCGAGGAGTTTGGTGATAAAACGAATGATCAGGAGAGGATTTATCAGTATGCACGACTATGAATAGGTATGTGAAAAATACAGCAAACAAGGGGTAGGGCTTGGCTGGAGATGCAGTACTGAGTGTCCTTTTGCTATGCAGTGCCTTTTAAACCTGTTTTACTCTGAAAAAAAAATTAACAGCGCATGTAAAATAAACAGTGTGTGTGAAAATAAATTGGACCTGATTCACCTGACAATCGCTGAATAAATTGACCGCTAAGGGTTAACCATTGTGACAGAGAAATAATGAATCTTGGTTATAAATCTCCCTCCCAATCTGTGAGTGCACTGCATAAAGGGAACAGTGTGCCCCACATTGGATGGTCTGGCAATTAAGTCCAGGGAAAGGTGGAAGTCAGCCATCACCAAAGGGGAGCCACAGTACACCAAGTCATCGCCCCAGATGGGAGACGATGTGGCAATCTCCGATTGGAGGAAAAGTGATTGCACTCGCTAACCAAAGGGGCATGGCTGAAGGTACAAAAGGGGATGTGGCCAAGCCAACTGCTCCTTTGTTATGGTTGCGAGAGAACCGCTGAAGGACTGTAAACCAACCCTGGGTGTTTGGTGTTTGTTTTGCCGATCTAATTGTACTCGATTGTTCTTATTAGATGGTTAACACGTACCGGGAGTTGCCGCTAAAAGCCTGCACCAACCCAGACAGCACTGTACTACTATTCACTAATAAATTACAAGGTTTCCCTTGGCTCACGGAGAGCTGCCCTCATGGAGGTGAAACTGAACCAATCAGCCTCCGAGCCCTAGCTCCTGCCCCCTGAACCATACTGAATGATACAACAACACAACAGAGCTTGGAGAGTGGCCTCTTATGACTTAAAATATGATTGAATAGATATATAAAAACAGCAACAACATTTTCTTTATATAGCGCCTTTCACAGCAAGTATCCCAAGGCACTTTACAAGATTCAAACAAACAAAAAGAAAAGGTACAGTTAGGTACAGTTAAAAAAAAAAAACAGTTAAAAGTATAGTTAGGTACAGTTAAAAGCCAATTTAAAATAATAAGTCTTTTAAGAAGTATATAGAACATGCTTATACTAATGTGCCACAGTAAATGTATCACTAATCACTGCACTTAGTACTAATACAGGAGCATGGTAGGATTACTGTATCTTACTTTGTTATAGCTTTAATGGCTCATGTCATTTATTTATTTTGGATCAATTACAGTATATTTCTGGTCAAGCAAAATACTTTACATTATTCTGAGGTCATTTGCTTGGCTTCCAAATGTCTGCATAACATATTTTGAAAGACCGGCTAAATCCTCCTATTTTTTTGTAACAAAGTCTAACTATTCTGACTGTATTCCAATGTCTACAGTATTTAAAGTTCTTGCAAGATAAAAGCTGATAGAATGCAATGGCATGTAGTGTTTTGCATGAACAGTTGGCTTGTCACCCTTTATTTGTCAAGTTGCCATAACAGTAATTAAAACAAGGATACTAATCAATGATTGCAATATTGTTTTCTTGTATTGCTATTATCATACTGTGATGTATTAATGTGAAGTGCGGTGATTAGTAACACATTGACTGTTCCAGAAGTAACCCCTTTGAACTTATATAAAAAGTTCACCACAGAGCATACCTACAAGGTAGATTGTTCATTTAAAAAAACACACATTATTATTACTAGAGGGCATACAGTAAATGGACGGGAATCACTTTAAATAGGTTCAGTAGGAAAATAAAAAGGTAACTTAAAATAATCGAAATTCAATATCCTAATTTTCCCATAATCAAAACATTTGGTTGTGTATGGAGATGCGTTTTTCAATACTCTATACAAAAACATTAGAATACAATATTGTAACAAGTTGGCACATACACTGATATGCCGTGTGTTTCTGTAAACATGTGACTGGCTTGTTATGATATAAGAGGCCTACAGTATTTGCTACACTTCTTGGCAGTTCAACAGATGTTCAGTCACTAAAACACTGACAGCCTGGCTTGCCAAAATATGGAATGGGAACATTCTCTAGATATCTAAAGGATGAAAGGTTATATATAAAATGAGTGTAATGACTGACGTTACAATCAAGTGACAGCCAGCGTAGCACACTATCTGAAGCCTAGTACAAAAACAACATCGACAATGTAGTTTTTCACAACAAAACTACTAATGTACAAGAGTTCTTGAAAATTATATTTGGTATAGCATTTGCCATTAAACATACAGTAAAGAAAATGCAGAATAAGGAGCTTGCAGAATAATGCTCAGAGGAACTGCAATTCTTGTCTCAAGACTTGAAATCTTGTTTAAATAAGCTATGTTATTAATATAACCCCTGTTTTGGCCTCTTCACATTGGCACTCTGTGCAGTATAGAATTGATTTTAAGATTTTGATATTAACTTACAAGGCCCTGAATGGATTAGCACCTAATTATTTGCAGGAGTTACTGACCCCGTATCTTCCAAACCGCACTGAAATCACAGGATGCGGGGCTGCTGGTTATTCCTAGGGTCAACAAAAGCAACACGGGAGGTGGGACTTTTTCTTGTAGAACTCCTAAATTATGGAATGCTCTGCCTTTGTTTGTCGGTGAAGCTGGGACCATTACAGTTTTCAAGTCAAGCCTAAAAACACGTTTTTTAAAAAATAGCTTTCTTATCATAGTGGGTTTTAATGTAACTTTAAAATTGCTGATTTGGTATTATTATGTGTATACTGTTATTTAAATGGTCTGACTGTAGCAGCTGTATGTGTCATGCTATATAAATGTATGGTGGTTTGTTTTTTTTTCTGCTATGCACTGTATAGTGTTTTGAGATACTTTTGTATAAGAAACGCTATATAAATGCAATAAATAAATGCAATAAATAATTAATAGATAGAGGATTTTTTTACATTTTTTTTTAATAAATCCTATTTCAAATTTAGTTTTTGGATTATTCTTATTAGAATGTATTAAGCTACAGGCAGAAAGTGTTCATTTTTCTAATTGCAGTGACTGACAATCAACTAGAAACTGAATTTGATATTCACATTCTGTGGTTTAAGCAGTTATTCAGGTTTATTGCCATTCATTTTAACAACTGCATAGCAGCACTCTTTTTATGTATATTTTGAAAGTGTGCTTGTGATTTGTGATCACTTATATTTTAATGAAAAAGCATGCACTTTTGTTACCATTGTATTTGAAACATTTATCATACTAAAATCTATTTTTGGTGTTGAAATGGTAACAACTTGTAATAGCTTTTCACAGTGTTAACTGTGTAACATGGGATTTGATCTTTAACAGGATTGTTTTCACGTACTGGCTAATGTGAGTTTTATGAAAATCACATACTTTCCAAAGTGCTTGTCAGCAGCATTTTTACCCTGATTTATTCCAACTCAGACAGCCAGTGATGGATCTGAGATGGACCGAAGCGGGGGGATCCTGCTTTGATTACACCAGGCATGGGGGATCCTTTTTTCTCTGATGAGGAGATTGTTTGCGCCCTGGGAGGAAAGAAAATCTGAAACCTTTAGGCCTTGCCACAGCCACGAAACTCACTGCTGGTCCAACTGCAAACTTGGCATGAGTTAGTTATTAGGAGGCCTGCAGCTGTACCAGCCTGTTTCTCACAACAGGAGTCACAATGGCATGGGGAGCATTTCAAGGATGGTGTTATGGCTGCAAAGGGAACAGCAACTATAATGATCTGACTTAAACAAATCTCATTTGGGAAGATATAGAAGTACCTAAACATACATTATTAACCAACAAGATCAAAAGGAACTTTAAAAAAATATATATATATATATATATATATATATATATATATATATATATATATATATATATATATATATATATATATAATTGTTGTTTTTGTTTTACTGAGAATTTATATAGGGTTGGCATAAAACTGCATTGTTTGGGATGTATTCAAGCACACAATGATTTTGAGTATCTATCAATGTTGCCTGACCTCTTTATATCATTTGAAGAACAGTGATGTTGAGGTGTTAATTCTAGCTTGTATTACTTTTCAGGTAAACACGACGTATAATTATTCACTGTCTTTTACAAGCTTATAATAGACCCCAACCTTTCAACTATCCTATATGTAAACTCACTAAGCCTAAGCATGATGGAAAGTATGTGAAGTAAATGATCAACATATAAACCATTCCATAGGAAGTGGCAGTGGTGTGCTGACAATTGGAGTATTACGTTTAAATAATACAGCCTTGAAAATGTAGATGCTGGTGACATTTATTAATGTATTTTAAAATGTTGGTTTTGGAAATGTCAGCGATATGCTAAGTAACTGGTTAAAGGACGGGGTTTCTGTCAGCCAGAAGCCATTTCCATCTGTAATACATTCTAATTCCCTTGGCTCAGTTCCTAATGGAGTCCAATATACATACATAAATAAATAAATAAATAAAAACCTACGCTGGCAGTAATATATACCTTATTGTTTATTGTAAACTGGCACTGTCTGTTTTCACCCCCATCCCTCTATCCTCACATACAAAAATAACTGACTGTCTTGTACAGAATGTAGAAATAACAAAATAAAATACATTAAAAAAAATAAAACAATAAAAGGCACACAAATGTTTTCTGTCTCTCAGCTGTGAACCATGTTATTGGATTCATTTCTGTGTTTCTGTTGTAGTCATTTATGTAAATCAATCTACAGTAAGCATGTTTTGTACTGCATCAAAGTACAATATAGGCACAGAATGCATCCATGCATTTTTGCATACAGCATGCTCCTGAACAATGGAGGTGCCAGGCTTTTCGCGGTGAAGGAGCTGAGGGGGGGCTAGGCAAAAATTTGAGGGGGCTACACTGCACGCTGTGTGGGCACATAGTGTCAATATTTCGATATGTCTTGCAAAACTTCAGTATTATGGTGGAATATAATGCAGATTAAGTGCCTGTTAATAATAATAATAATAATAATAATTAAACAGACTTCTTTATCCAACATAGTTTACAAGTGTTACATTGCAGTATGAAGTAAGTGCTGTTGTAACAGGGCCGAGGCTGGGTGTGAATCGACGACCCCATACACCTCAAGAGAACGTCCAATCACTCCCATATCGAAAAATCCAATATCGAAAAAATAGGTGTTCTCGGCTCACTCTTTTTGCCCTGTGTGAAATCTACCCTGCCTGGGGGCGGGTCATTTGTAATCACACCAGCCCAGGGCTCACCCTGCATGTACGATCATATTTATTTAAACACTTTAGTCTTCATACACTGTGAAATTTCTGCTAGCTCTGGAAATCAGGTCTATTCTACTGAGTTATTTGGTAATAAGTGTGAAACTTTTATTATTATTTTGAATTAAGTTTTTAAGCATGTGAGAAATAGCTGTCCTCATGTTGTTTTCAAAGATTTCAAATCAAAACCATAAAAAAAGTTCTGACTGATTATAAATTATTTGCGGCATATATTTATTAAAAATGTCTTAATATGCCAACAAAGAAAGATCACTAACACTGATTGATACTTTCTGCTATGTTAATGATTTTATTTCAGGTGATTACCAATGACCGACAGACAGGCTTTGTAGTTTAATAAAGTAGACCGTCTGTAGCAGGGAGAGATCTGTGCTAACTCTGCTGGCATGTTCACAGGCTGCAGGAAGAGGGCGGCAGTTGCCCAGCAACCGCCTGGGAGTCATGGCAGTGACACGGGGAGGTGGGAAAGTGGGTTTGTGGACTTTCCCCCTCTCTGAATGGCTGAGAGGCGAGCCTTGGGTGATTGTTGGTCCTATAAAATAACGCTCTGCTGTTTCCTCAGGTCTGCCCTATAGACTCGCTGAGAGTGCGGAAACGCTGGTCTCGGACCGAGAACCAGCCGGGAGAGAAAAAGACACGAAAGTGTCACAGTGAGACAGTGAGAGCGGGGAACCCTTGGGCAGACCCCTTAAAAATATAACAGAGCAGGCTAGGTAGCCGGCAGCGTAGGACGGAGATCCAGGTCGCCCGGGCAGTGGCGAATGGGATATTGCTGCAGAGTGCAGCACCTTTTATTTGTAGTTTTGTTATTGTGTTATTTTGTCCCTTGTTATTTTTGCCTTCTGTTTTCATTGTTATTTCTTTGAGCACCTGCAAGGCGCCGGTATTGTGTACCATCGCTTGGTATGCCCGTGGTTCTGTTTACCATCGTTGGTAAATCAGACCACGGACCCACAGCGCCATCTGCGGGATAAACTGAAAAACAGCACCCTGAAAATAAAACTGGGCACCTGTGCGGTGTTGCCAAATCCACCTGTCTGTCTCCTGTGTCAGTGAATTACCCACCACCCTTCCACACCGTCTCATTAATTTGTCAAAACACAGAGAATAACTGCCAACAACCGCCGTTTAAAATGTACCACCTATAATCACCTTCACCAGTTTCTACTCCTGTTTGAATCCGCACAGTTGTCGCTACTATGACACATTTTTTACTAACTTGATCATTGTCTCTGTCACCACTGAATTAGCATTAATGAACTGCATTGTTTCATTACCTGCCATTTTTGCAATACCCCACACCCCCCATTTCCATCACAATTCCTGAATAAAGAAGTTACAAAAAAGGGAAATTGCTAAAAATGTGTCACCTGTAGTTGCAGGTTTTTTAATCATGTAGCTGAATTTTCTAAAGAAATATAAATGAATCTGGCACATAGGCAAGGAGAAACAAATGCTGTGGTTGTGCTCTTGGAATTTTATATAAGCAGGGTGTTACTTTATGAACAGTACATGCAGTGTTCAGCAGTTTAAAAAAAAAAAATCATGTCAACACAAGTGATCCTATTAACAAAAAAAAAACAAAAAAAAACAGATAGAACATATTCACTCCTGCCTCATCAAGCATCCATCATGATCCTTTATCCTTTACTCTGAATTATACAAGTGCTAAGCTCCTGGCTCAAATGCTCATCCACATCTCTGTGTACATTCCAACTGTAGTTTTTTTTTTTTTGAAATCCAGACCTGCCTAATTACATTTTTATTTTTACAACAAAAGTATTGGTATGTACTGCAGGAAAGTTCATTTACTAAGCACATAGGCCAAGTTAAATATCTTATGAATAATGTAATTGCCTATGCTGGGGGGGGGGGTTTACAATTATAGTAATAAAGTCTTTAGAGGTCACAGATTTTCAAAATATATTTAGCTGTAAGTCAGTGGCCTGAATCCCACTGGTCACCTTATTGCTAACAAAATAATTTGGAAACTATTGTACATTTATCAGAAGAAACACATCTTGACTTTGACAAGACCCGACTTCCTGTTAAATGAATACTTTGAGGTGTGTGGATTATAAATTGCCTTCCTTGTTTACGATGATCCTGAGGAGAGAGGAAGAAACACGAATAAAAAAAAGGAAGGCAAAGAGTTCTTGTTTTAAATGACAATATATAACCAGTAAGGGATTTTTACCACTTGAAAATCACTAACCCACAGAGATTTGGTTTCATATAGCGCTCATAGATCTATTAATAACCAGTTGGTGGGTGTTTGGGGGAGGGGGGGAATTGCTTACAACAATTTTCAGTAGTGCGTGTTTTGTTCACCCGCCCTTAAAAAAATAAATAGTCAACTATTACAAAATGATAAGAGTCACGAGTGCTCAAACAAACAAATACCCATCCATACAAGAAAACATTTTAAAATAATGTTTCTGAATGGATACAATCAGCACATAATTACTTCATACATGTTTGTGCATCAGCTGCTGGAATCTAGGTGGTTCAGGCAGGGAATTCACTTTTAAGCTAGATAAAGATTGTAAACATCAAGCATATTAGGCACCTCCATTACCAGACAGTCGTCAGTCAAATGGCAACTATCTCATTCGTCATTCGATTAACAACACGGAAAAGGCTTTAAATCTTACTTCAATCTTATTGTCCCCGCTGTTCAATTTGTCTCCTCCTCTCCAGCCTCCACCTGTTTTTCTGTCTAAAGGGGAGGTAAGCTATCCTGCCCATGGCTTCCCTACAAGCAGCTTCCCCACTATCAGCAAACTAAATTATGGGTAGGAGTACCTCGAATGGCGAAGCCAAAGGCCAAAGATGTAATGGAAATTTGTGTTACGTACTAATGTCTTATCTAAGCCTTAATAAATATTGCTCTTTCTATCGCATGAGCTTTCCTGATTGAAATTGGTGTGAGAATGCTAGGGATGTGACTTATTTGATTTACACTTTCTCATTCTGTTTGCTGTCGTGGCTCGCCGGTGATCCTGGGTTAGTAAAGTGAATGATTCTTTTCTGTAGAAAAAAAAGTGCCTGCAACCAGAGGAATTGTGTCTCCACCAAGTTTATTCGACTAGAATGTAGCCATATATATATATATATATGCGCACACATTCACATAGGCACTGACAAAGACTGACTCAATTTAATAATAGATGTGTACTGTATATATCCTTTTAATTTAGAAGATTACCTGATGGTTTTTTGAGTGATATTATTTCCTTTTGCATAGGTAATCAATTATGCATGTGTTGTACATTATGGCAGCAAATGTATTGCTTATATAAGAATAAATGTATTGCTTAATTAAAATATCAAAGGTAGGATTAGTGTAGGTGACGAGAGGCTTTTGGATATCATTTCATCTTACATTGAAAATGCAGCACACCGTGCATAATCAGATTGTTATGTTCGTGCTTAGAATTTCCCTGGCTATGAGGGAGGGGGTCCCTGTTTTGTTTTGTGCTTTCTAATAAGAAATAAATAATGCCATTATGTAGTGTCACTGACAAATGCAACATGCAGGAGTTTTTTTTTTTCTGTAATATGAAAAAATAGCAAGTTCTACATTCTTCAATAGGCAACTCCAGCAATACACCGTGGATGTGAGCTTGCTGTTTAAACATTTTACATGTGATCAAAACATTCGATTCTTTTTCTATTGAAGAATGACTGCTTTTTTTATACTAGTGCTGCTCTGCATTATACATCATTTTGATCCCCCCTCATCTTCTATAAATTGGTTGTTTCACTAATATTCAGATTTTTTAATTCCATATTATATAATAAGAAGCATGATTAGCTGTCCAACCAAAATTGTTTGCATTCTTTTGCGTTCCTGGTGATTCAGAATAGAGCATAAACCAAACAGAAAACTAAAGCAGGTAAAAGCATAACATTGTAAATGTGTTTAAACTGTAATAAGCAAACTCATACATTTTTCAAACAAATGAATAAATCCTTTTTCAGCCTCTTTATTTCCGCAGTTCAAAGGCAGAGGAAACTAGTTTTAAATTGAAAAAAATGTAACTTGTTTAGAAATGAATGTCTGAATGGCAGCAAGAAGATGGATTATTGTCAATGTACTCGATTACCTCATTCAGGAAGTCAGACATCAATTAATGTATCATTGTAGCACTCCATTCTTGTAGGTGAATCTGTGGAATCGTTTGCTTTTTCTTTTGTTTAATGCCCAAACTTTAGATACTGTTTGTTATTCATATTATTCATATTATCCATCATAGAAGTAAACTGAAACTCTTCAGAATTTACCATACAGTAGTATTTTAAAAAATAGTTTTTCTCTTCCATATTATACCCTTTGTGGTTC
Organism: Polyodon spathula; assembly: GCF_017654505.1. Lineage (NCBI taxonomy): Eukaryota > Metazoa > Chordata > Actinopteri > Acipenseriformes > Polyodontidae > Polyodon > Polyodon spathula. Next base: position 12,407,865 of record NC_054537.1, on the reverse strand, counting down.
CGTTCACTTCAGATGCAGAAAAATAATTGTTTGATAAGACAAGTGATAAACCACTTCCCAGACTAATCGCTTTAGCTGAAGGCCAGTGGTGCTAGCAGGTGGCTTCAGGGGTACCATCATGACACAAAACTTGTATATTATGTGTTATCTTGTATTTAATCATGTAGTACAGAGATTTACCTTAGGCAAAGTTAACATTATTCCACAAGGCTGCAGACATAATGGAATGCATCTGGTTGAGACTACTGAACACGAGGTAAATCTCTGTGGGATTAATTCATTTACGGATGTGATTAGGGAATATGCCACAGTATTAATCAACCGGCCAGTACTTCTGTCGAATTTCAGTTGTTGATAAAGGTCAGTCACAGTAAAAGCAGCAGACCATTTGACCTACCCATAATTAAAGAAGTATACCAGACCCCAAAACTCTGTACCAAGGTGTGTGTGTGTGTGTGTATATATTTTTCAATCAGGAACAGCATTTAACGTGGTTCCAAAAAAGTGCTGGTATGTGCAGGGGAAAGGGTCATGTGACATTTCTGTAGGGGAGGGGGGGGAATCACGTGACATTTCTGTAGGGGGGACAAAGTTGAAATACAGTACCGCTTTGTAATAATCAACAAAGCCCCTAAATGCATTTAAAAAAAAAAAAAAAAAAAAAAAAAAAAAAAACAATAAAAAACATGCAGATATTTATCAAAATGGACAAAACCAGGTAAACAACTTATCCAATTCTGTATCCACAATTAAGCATAATCTGACAGTTAAAAGGCTAAAGATGTGTCCTGTTCTCTGATATTCTATGACAAGCTTAAGCCCTATGGAATGTGCATGAACGGAGCTATATATGGCTTCCCCAGATACATCATCTGGCTGGACGCTTATAAAACAAGCAGTAATCCTAAAGTTGTGGCTGGGTATTTCATGGAAGCTGAAAAGAAACGTCACAGTTGCCCAGCACGATTAAGAGCGGATAAAGGTACAGAAAATGGCCACGTTAAACAGATGGTTATGTTTATGAAGAGAACGGGACGTGATTTGTATGTGGATAACTGTTACTTGGAATGATCCAGCAACCGTAATCAACAAATCAAACAATGGTGGGGCTTCTTAAGGAAACAAAATGCACAATATTGGATGGATTTCTTTGCCATGCTGAAAGTTATGGGATGTCTCACTAGTGATTTCTTTGATAAGGCCCTTATTCAGTTCTGCTTTATGGATCTTGTACAAGTAAGATATAGGAATTTAAAAAGGCAATTTATTAAAATTAACATTTGCAGGATGTTGTAAGTCCTTTAGTAAAACACTATGAGGGGGGGGGGGGGGTTAAATGATGTTGGGCAGCTTTTTTCTCTGGAGATACCCGACAAGGAGTATCCCCTCTAGGCGCTTCAATTGTATTTAGCCCGGACCAACGTGGTTTTCTGGGACAAAACAGTGATTTAACCCGTTAAATTCAAGGCTAATTATACAACGCAGATCAACACATTTGTCCACTTAGACTAAATAGTAAGCATGCGAAGAATCTGAGTGATTGGCATATGTGGCAGGTTTGCCTGCTGTTTTGCCCCAGAAAACCACGTTTGGCCGGGTAAATTCAATTGGAGCATGTACAGGGGATGCCCCCTCGTCGGGTATCTGCAGAGAAATAACCGGCCCAACGCGGTTCACACAGCTGGACAGAAAGCTGTCAGACTGCCTATTGTTGAAGATTCTGATGGAGAGTAGAGTTGATATTTGTGTATGCACTACTAACATGTTTCTAATAACAGTGTAGTACAAAATTCCATAACACCAAACAAGTAAAGGTATTTTATGCATTTAAGGACATAACTACTAAAATGCCTTATTGCTGTATTATAAGCATATATTAAGTGTTCTCTATGATAAAATAAATCTTAGAAAAATTAATTTAAAAAATATATGGGAATTGTATTTGTTCTAATATTTACATTGACATTGGTTATTAAGTATTGACAACTTATGAGTACAGGTGCACTCCACTTTTAACCCCAGGGGCCATGACAATCATTACTTTATAAACAAAGTATGTTGTAACCATCATAATAATTAAAATGCTGGAAAAAAAAATACTTCAAATATAATAAAACCAGGAAGCTTAACTGCCAGACAACAACGGCTTATTATTTGTATACATGCCGTGTATATTTTCCCTAGTTTAACGCCATCAACACCAGAGTAAAAGTAAATATATGCAGGGTGTTTATAAAGTCCTTGTGCAACTTTAATAACTTTGGACATACACATGATAGAAGCAAACTGTTACGTTTACACATATAACTGTCCAAGAAGTATAGGAAATATAGTAGCATTCTACAATTGATTAACAAAATGATATTCACATTGTACACAAATATCACTATATAGGCAGTACAAGATGCCCAGTAAGATTATTAATATTTTTTATTTCAGTGGCGTTTAGTAGAAAACATTAGGTATCGCTCTGCCTACTGAACGCACACGATTTTATGTTTATTTACTGTCCTGGATGTACATTATATCCATCAAAAGATCTGTGTGTAATAAGAAAATTGTACATTTTAAAAAGAATATACATTATAAACTAGTCAGTTTTAACCAGAGTAATTCCCCAGTGAAACCCACGTTGTGTGGTCGGGACCTGCCTTTTCAGCATTGTAAATGGAGGTCTGTTCTAACCGAATCCGTTATAAGTGGAGTGCACCTGTATAACTTAATTTTTACACCCTAAATGAGATCCCATTACCTATGAGTTAAAATTAGAAAAATGTACATTGTTAATAGAAAAATAAAAATCATAAATAACTTTAAGGTGTTTGTTCTATATTGTGTAAAATCTGAAATAAGCATTTTATGAAAGATTTATAACTAAGTAGAAATCTCATTTTCTTAAATTAAATAAAATCCTTAAGGCACCCTTCAGAATCTTAAATGGGACACCTTGAACTACTAATTTCTGCAAAAAAAAAGTATTAGTGTGCAACTTTACGCTTAACCCTATTTTCGATGTCTGCCTACTGGTCTATTTATTCGGTTGGGCAGGTACAAATTAACATGTTGTGCTTTCAGACGGAGTTGGGTGCAACTGTGAATCTGTGGAACAGCCATCGAATAAGACCAACGAAGAACCACAGTGTACCACATGGACGACCAGTCGTAATGTTGCTTCAAAAGCAATTCCCCCCCCCAAAAAAAGTTATAGTTGTGGTTCATGAATTTGTATACTTTTATTATAAATTAGCACAGACTAATTTTTACAAATGAACAGATTGTTTACTGGTCAGATTGTTTTTCCTACATCCTAATCAACAGTATAAACTAAAAACAATTACGAGATAAAAAACATTTTAACTTGTAAAATTGTAATAGTTGTATACAATAAAAGTAAAACACTGACTTCTGCTTCAAAAAGTGTTGACATTTTTTGTCAATTTTATTTTTTTGCTTTCTGAAAAGCAAATGTCTTGACCATAAAACAATGTTTAATCAATAAAACTGGAAATGTATTTGTTAGCTGTACACTTTGTTATGTATTACATGACAATAACATTGAAAACAAACTAAAATCCATTAAACAATAATATTTTTAATTACCTATTTTAACAGCCACCTCTAAGACAAAAATAGTGTTTTTAAATTTCAAAATTATTACAGTTCTTCTACATTTCTGGCTGTAATAAACAAAAAACGGAATTACCCTCAATGAATTGTGAGAGGTATATAATTCAGTTGTACGCTTGAAACATAAATAAATAGAACATGTTAAACCATAAACCCTGTTCAGTATATGGAAAGTAAATTAAAGAACACCCACAAACCGTTGGCTTGCTACAGATAAACTAGGAAAGGCAGTGGACACAGTGTAAAATAAAATGAACAGTGTCAGTGTTGACAGGCACCTTTTCTAACAACCTGTAACTATTGTGAAACACATGAAAAACCATTTTCCAACAACATTCCGAAAAGACCTACAAGTTTAACAAGAATCAATTAGAATACTTAAATATCGAACGTTACATATATGTTACCATTATATAAATGACAACTGTCATTCTTTGATAAACAATTTAAAATCTCTATTAAACATAAACTTAAAGCAATGATGAAAGACACTTCATAAGTTGCAATATAAATCATTATTTCTCTCTAACAATGTTCTGAACAAAAAATAATTTCCAAACCATACCTTTAACATTAAGCTAGGTTGTGATTAAAGCCAGGATAACAGGATTCCTTAGACAGTCTAAAATTAAAGAGGAAATCAGTGTGTGTGTGTGTGTGTGTGTGTGTGTGTGTGTGTGTGTGTGTTGCATATTCCCATATGTTGCTATAACTGTTTAAGTGTGGTATGTTTAATTATTATTATTTTTTTACATCTTCACCACTTTTTACACTATTAAATTGCAGTCTACAGTGTTTTGTTTCCAAGATGTCTTCACATGTACCCATCAGAAGATCTTAAGAACTACATTTCTAATTATCCTCCTGCTCACATATGTATGATGGGGTGATGGGAAATGTAGTTCTGAAGTTCTTCTGAAGGGTACATGTGAAGCCATCTGGGGAAACAGACAACAGTGGACTGAAATTTAATAGTGTAAAAAAGTGGTTGTAGCAAGTTATGGGAACATATAACACACACAAAAAAACAACTTTCCCCTTTAAATAAATCATATTCTGCATCTGACTCAGGCGAAGTCCATTACCCAAATATTGCTCTCTAATACTCTGTCAAATTCACTTCTGAATTCCATGAAGCTGTCGTACTGGTTTCCGAGCTGCAACAAACACCCACAGGTGTGTCCAATTGGCCTTCGTTCAAAGTCCGTCATTGGTACCAACCCTAATGCGATTTTGTCAATGTTCAATACATCCGAGCCAGTGCAGTAACGAAGAAAGAGGCATAACTTTCAGTTATCCAACTCTCTCGCATACCTTTTCAGAAATTTGCACAACTCGTTCCCATGCTCGTTGACAGAGTCAGGCAACAATAACATGCTAAGAACTCCTTTGTTAGATGAAATTAGCTTACAGTAAATGCCATCCAGCCTCTCATTTGCAATACAAAGCTCTTGCAAAATGTCCTTCCAGCAATCAGAAACAAACATTGGTGTCTGGACCATTTCCTTATGTGAGATTTCTAGCAGGACTGCTAGAATATTACTCTCCTTGACCCTGATCCGGCAGTCGTGTGTGCCTAGCACTTCAATCATAGCTTCATAGTCGACACTGGAAAAGTCTAGAAGGGCGCTTTGAAAGATTTATTTATCTTGAACAGCAATGAAAGCATAGAAGTCATCAAGTAGCTGCTCACTGGGAATCACAAGTTATGGGAAGAGGCAGTGAAGAATAAATGTTTGTGATAGCTTTATTGGCCAGTACGCAATGGCTTTCCAGCTAAAAGCAAGCACTCTGCCTATGGCCTTCCATTCTTCTCGGCCTAAGTTATGACGAATACATGAGACCTTTACGTCCCTCTCAACAGTGTATTTGCTATAGAAATCCTCCCAGAATTCTGTCAGTGTATCTTTTAATACACCCCTCAAATCATGTGCTTTTTCAATGTCACCATTTGGCAAAATGTGCACAATGTTTGTTTGTTTAAGATGGTGGGATCCTTGAAGTTACTGCAAATCTCAGTGAAAGCTATTGGGCCACGATGAATGGTCATTTCAACAGGTGTGACAGGAATGGTATCGTCCAAGTCACTGTTTGTGCTGTTAGAAGTAACCCCAAAATTTAACTGAATTTCAGAATCACTTAAGATCATCCAGTATAAAATCGTTATCTCCGAAATTACCGACTGCATCAATAGCACTGCTAAGGATATGACTCTCTGTCGACACTGAAGGTTGATGATGCTCAGTTGAAACTGTGCATGCAGAGCCCTCATCACTTTGTGAATGTGTTGAGGTGAGCATACTTTCAGTGGTACAAACAACACTGTCTGCTGATGTTGAAGCCACTGGGTTTCCCCTACCAGTGGATGCACCAATGTTTTGGCATTCTGTCCCCTGGTTGTCATCAGGCACACACTCTGAATCGCTATCACAATCAACCGTATGCAAGTAAAATGTCACAATGACTGTTTTGAAAATATCATAACAGTCTGCAACAGTGATGTTGCCCGGGAGTTGTTTCTTTAAAATCGAGAATGTCGAATTTGAATTCACTGATAAGACCCTTTGTAGACTGTCCATTTGGAAAAGAGATGTCTTTTCAGACCACAAGTAAATCTTTTTTTTTTTTTTTTAGCAGACCGTAATACATCAATCTTACGGGTCCCACCTCCCTGACGTTTTCTGACTTGTTTTTTGTTATGGATCCATCCAAACTCAACTCGTTGAGTAGGTTTTCGCTCTGATTTACCCAGACATTTGCATTCAAATCGTTCATCTGTACTAGTAAATGGTTCGTTTTCTGAAACTTTGTCAGTTCTGGCTAGTTTGCTCTTTAAGACTTCAAAAAGCTGCATATGTCTGGTGCTTTTCTTCTTTAAAGACTACTGAGATGAAGCACAGAAATTCCTCAGTGCAACTCTGTCACCTAACTTTTCAATGTATTTAGTCAGTGGTGGGTGGTCAATTTCCAGGACAGTTTCAACATCTACCTTCAAGAACAACAAGGACAAAAATATTAAAACAATGTATGACCAAATAATCCTTCATAAAAGGACAAAAATATTATTATAATATTAAAAACTCTGCAATTAGTCATTACCACACTCTTAGAACAAATGTGTTAAAAACAGATCATAATGTGTTGTTTTTTTTACACATTACTGAGTATGATTAAGGACACACCTTTTGTGTTCATTTTAACACAGCCACTGTATTAGAATATTTTGGAGAGACACAGTATTCTACACGGAATGTGCACAGAACTACACAAAATATAGGGCAGTTTTGTAAAATAAGGAACACAAATACACAGACAATAAAATAATGTGACAATGAAGGTTTAAAATTAAGGTTACAAGGTCAATTTTTACTCTTTTCCTTTCATTTGATTTTTATACATTCATCAGAACAGTTACTTTTTAAATGAAACGCATCAGCTTCCTTGAAACTGGGTGATGCAGTATTTATCATTATTTAGCCATTTAGACCTACATTTCCATCTATTATAAAGATAACAAAGGTCTCTCAATAATCATGAAAATCAAATGAGATTAAACTATAGACTATACCTTGTCTTCTCTCAATCGCTCCACAACAGACTCCGGATGATAAAAGTTTGTCACTCATGATATCTGTATTTCATTAGATTGTAAAATAAATTGAAAAATAATTTAAATTTCAAATAATGGATTTCAATAATTTAGTCCGTTTTTTACTCTTATTGCATTATTTTGTTTATTAATTAAGCCTTTACTGCTCACGTAGAGCTGGAACAAGGTTAGGTTGTTTCGGTATGAACAAAAATAAAACAAAACACTGAGACAAACATAGCACCTACACAATATGTCATTACCCTTCACAGGAATTTGCTTTATATTAGAGTCTCTGACAAGCAGACAACACAAACATAAAAAAACACATATAAAACACACAATTTCAGTCTGTCATAATACATAAAAAAATCACACCAATTCCATCATTATAAATTCAGACACAGTAATTAAACACAGTACTTAAAACTACTAAAATAAACAAATCTTAAATCATGAATACTTTAATGGCTGGTTTCACAGACCCCGATTAGCACTAGTCTTGGACTTCCTTACCTAAATGAACACTGAACATTGAGTAGTCCAAGATTAGTACTTTTAAATATTGATAACTGCAAAATGCGTAACTAAATCATAAAAGGTCTACATAACATAATTATGATATCAATTGAGTATTCAATTTAGTAGAAGCAGCACATACAGTGGTCCTTAATAATATTACAGATTAAATAACAAATAATCCTACTACTTACCTACTTAGATGCATGTTTGGACTGTAATTGATTCTTCAATCTTGCAACATTGTTTCCACCATACTAGTACAACACTGCATTGACATGAAACATCTACAGAAACTACAAGAGGTGCAGATACTGCAAGAACATAAGCAAGTTATTACTGGCATGTCAGCACTGGTCCAGTACTGAGGGGAGAAGGGGTTGAATCAATTTGACTATCACGTAGGTACGTAATAAGTTATTTTTGCTTTTATTTCGGGGGTTCAGGGCTTCCGTAGTAAGTGGCTTGTACTGTGCTAGGTCACTGCCGTGCGAGTGTCCAGCATATACTTATATTACTGCGTGAGTGCCCCGGGTATGCCTCTATTATATGATGCAAGTGTTATATACTTATATTACTGCGTGAGTGCCCCGGGTATGACTCTATTATACTCTGCGAGTGTTATATACTTATATTACTGTGTGAGTGCCCTGGGTATGATTCTATTATACGCCACGAGTGTTATATACTTATATTACTGCATGAGTGCCCCGGATATGATTCTATTATACGCCGCAAGTGTTATATACTTATATTACTGCATGAGTGCCCCGGGTATGATTCTATTATACGCCACAAGTGTTATATACTTATATTACTGTGTGAGTGCCCCGGGTATGAATCTATTATACGATGCAAGTGTTATATACTTATATTACTGTGTGAGTGCCCCGGGTATGAATCTATTATACGATGGAAGTGTTATATACTTATATTACTGCGTGAGTGCCCTGGGTATGATTCTATTATACGCCATGAGTGTTATATACTTATATTACTGCGTGAGTGCCCCGGGTATGACTCTATTATACTCTGCGAGTGTTATATACTTATATTACTGTGTGAGTGTCCCGGGTATGATTATATTATACTCTGCGAGTGTTATATACTTATATTAATGTGTGAGTGCCCTGGGTATGATTCTATTATACGCCACGAGTGTTATATACTTATATTACTGCATGAGTGCCCCGGGTATGATTCTATTATACGCCGCAAGTGTTATATACTTATATTACTGTGTGAGTGCCCCGGGTATGAATCTATTATACGAAGCAAGTGTTATATACTTATATTACTGCATGAGTGCCCCGGGTATGATTCTATTATACGATGTGAGTGTTATATACTTATATTACTGTGTGAGTGCCCCGGGTATGATTCTATTATACTCTGCGAGTGTTATATACGTATATTACTGTGTGATTGCCCCATGTATGATTCTATTATACTCTGCGAGTGTTATATACTTATATTACTGTGTGAGTGCCCCGAGTATGATTCTATTATACGCCGCAAATGTTATATACTTATATTACTGTGTGAGTGCCCCGGTTATGATTCTATTATACGATGCGAGTGTTGTATACTTATATTACTAAATGAGTGCCCCTGGCATGATTCTATTACACTCTGTAAGTGTTATATACTTATCTTACTGCGTAAGTGCCCCGGGTATGATTCTATTATACTCTACGAGTGTTATATACTTATATTACTGTGTGAGTGCCCCTGGTATGATTCTATTATACTCCGCAAGTGTTATATACTTATCTTACTGCATAAGTGCCCCGGGTATGATTCTATTATACGCCGCGAGTGTTATATACTTATATTACTGCATGAGTGCCCCAGGTATGATTCTATTATACTCCGCAAGTGTTATATACTTATCTTACTGCGTAAGTGCCCCGGGTATGATTCTATTATACGCCACGAGTGTTATATACTTATATTACTACGTGAGTGCCCCAGGTATGATTCTATTATACTCCGCAAGTGTTATATACTTATCTTACTGCGTAAGTGCCCCGGGTATGATTCTATTATACGCCACGAGTGTTATATACTTATATTACTGCGTGAGTGCCCCGGGTATGATTCTATTATACTCTGCGAGTGTTATATACTTATATTACTGCATGAATGCCCCGGGTATGATTCTATTATACTCTGCGAGTGTTATATACTTATATTACTGCATGATTGCCCCGGGTATGATTCTATTATACACCGCAAGTGTTATATACTTATATTACTGTGCGAGTGCCCCGGGTATGATTCTATTATACACCGCAAGTGTTATATACTTATATTACTGTGTGAGTGCCCCGGGTATGATTCTATTATACTCCGCGAGTTTCCTGCAGTGGAGAGAATTATATACTGCTTGAGGGTCCTGCATATAATTCTATTATACTGCGTGAGTGTCCTGGATAGGGTTCTATCCACTGCGAGTGTCCTGCATAGGAGTCTATTATACTTAGCAATACCACTTTTCTTATCCAAAATATGTGTATTTTATGACCCAAACAAACTTGAATTAAAAATAATTTTTAAAGTAGGCTACACTAATGAAAACAAACAAACAAACAAAAAAATAGTTAAGAGTATTCGGCACTCTGAAAACAGCCTTTTGAACACAGTACAGGACACTACAACACTGCGGTCCACTCATGCAGTAAAATACTACCCTATGCAGGCCACTCAGAGCAGTGTCCTTGTCGTATAATCTAACACAGGTCACTCACACAGAATACTAATATAATACAATGTAACTATAATGCAGGACACTCACGGTGTACAATATAATGCTCTGCAGGACACTAACGCCAGTGTTCTAGCAGAGTATACATGCCAGTTTTTGCACACAGATTATAATTATCACGTCCGACAATACCGCCCCAAATAATTCCATACGTAATTATTAATAAACATCATAACAGCAACAAAGGCAACAGTAATAACAAAAAATATTTAATACCAAGATTTTACCAGTAAAATTATTAGCGATAATAAATGGAAACTAGAATAGCAGCCGCTACAGCTAGCGCATAAGTCTGCGCGGCTTGAATCTTTGGTAGTTAAATGGAAGCTCAGACACCTCAGTGCATGAATGGTGTTGTATATATACACAGCTGCCCTGGTTAGAAAAAATATTATAGTCTACAATGAATGTAAATATATATTATATATATATATATATATATATATATATATATATATATATATATATATATATATACACACACACACACACACACACACACACACACACACACACACAATGAATGTTTACAAAGGTGCTTTTTCAAAACAACGTCTATATGTTGTCCTCTGAATAGAAACATAATGCATTGTGAGGAAGCTGCCTCACATTGATATAACTTTTATTCATTTTATATACCCTGACTACGTCATTGTTTTTATTAAGAATGCAAGAATAAATCGTGACCCTGTTTATTTCCACGTGCATCTTAAAGCCACGATGTTTTATATTGATGACGGTATATTGTATAACAATAATAATGATTATGATAATCCTAAATATAGCTAACGTCTAGAAAACCAATCTTACACCTGATAGTTTGGTACTGATAAGGGCATTGCATATGCTAAAGAAAAGAAAAACGAGTAATTGTTTTATATTATGTGTTTTAAATGTAAATATTTAAAATCATATATTTTTTATATAATTTTTTTTTTTTTTTTTTTTTAAATAACCGGTACTATTTTGTTAAGGAAGGGAAAATGTGAGCTTAGTTTGTAATTACATGTTACCAGTGTCTCATTAAAAAGATGAGACAAATAAATCTTGTACCTGGAAAATCAACCAAAGCTCTGAGTGTCACACGTGTCACCATGGGCATATAAATGAAACGTGAGTTTAAAGAATGTAATACATTTGATTGTGAGATCCAAATTACTCGCTATTATATTTTTGTTGGAAATATATGAACTGATTTAAAACTTGAATCGAAATTATTATTTTTTTTACAGTAGTAGACAATAAAACGGTTCACAGTGCAATAAAGGTGTTTCTTCAGAAAATCGTTTTCGCATTTTTTACAACAGTCTCACTTCCGAGGATTGAATTTAGTCTCGGTTGCCACATTCATGTTTACATTGGCTATTTATTATCGATCCTCTATCACAGACAACTTGGCAACAACTGTCGCATCTTGTGTAATTGTCTGACATGACGGATTTCAATGTGAAACAATCTTGAACAAAGAAGACTACGTGGCGACCTAATTCAAGCATTCAAAATTCTAAAAGGTATTGACAGTGTCGACCCAAGGGACTTTTTCAGCCTGAAAAAAGAAACAAGGACCAGGGGTCACAAATGGAGTTTAGAAAAAGGGGCATTCAGAACAGAAAATAGGAGACACTTTTTTACACAGAGAATTGTGAGGGTCTGGAATCAACTCCCCAGTAATGTTGTTGAAGCTGACACCCTGGGATCCTTCAAGAAGCTGCTTGATGAGATTTTGGGATCAATAAGCTACTAACAACCAAACGAGCAAGATGGGCCGAATGGCCTCCTCTCGTTTGTAAACTTTCTTATGTTCTTATGTTCTTAACTACTTACCGATAAATGCAGCGCCGGTTGCCTCAACTTGTGAAAGAAATCTTGACAAACTCACAATAGATGCAGGGCTTCCTCCACTGTTATTTCGAATGTTCCATCCGTGCTCATACGAGGAAGGCAGAAAGTCCTACGTAGGAGATAAAAAGTCCTACATAGGAGTTTTTATTTTTTCGTTTTTTTTTTTTTTAATTGTTACTAGAACGCTTCCGTATATACAGCCCACTTCAACCATTGGTCAGAAACAAAAGAGAGATGTTGAGTCAGTACCCTGGGTAGGGCAGTAACACTATACTACGACAGGAGTCCATTCGTTGAACTGTGTTTATGTTCAAAACACAATTTATTTACAGTGGATGTATGCATTTGAGCATTAGCATCAATCACATAATGTTATTTAATGTTTGGAATGTCCAGTTATTTATTTTTTTCTCCTCACCGCAGCGAGTCCCCACACAGCACAAACGTTCTGGGGTATGTGAGCGTCCTCCGATCTCACAAAGCTAAAGTCAGAATCACTTTTACGATGAGCAATCCAGAGCAGAGGTGGGCGGGCTACCGATTTCAGAGAACAGAGATCAGCCCTGAAAGGGCTCAGTGTCTGGCCAGTAGGGTTCACTATGTGTCTGTGTGTGAGTGCATAGGTAAGCATTATAAAGCCCAGAAAGGTATTGTAATAATAATATATAATAATATCTTTATATAGCACCTTTAATAGTGGACCACCATCACAAAGCACTTTACAGAGGTAGGCTGTGAACTGTGCATTATATGCAGCGTCACTTACAATAGGACATTGATTCAACATCTCATCCACAGGATGGAGCACCAGGAGTTTAATTGATCATGGTTACTATGACAAAGGGAAAATCATGGGAAAACTGCAAAATGACCATGAAGTTTCCACTGATGAACATGATAACTACATTGATTTAATATCAATATTTCACTGACATTTTATTTTATTATTCAGTCCTAGCTATGTAATGTCCATTTCGGATTGCATTTGACTACAATTTTTCACTTACTTTTGCATTAATCACCCCCTGTATGTGCCTGCACTGGTTTTCATATAAGGTAAAGGCTGCAGATACTGGAATACATTATTATAGTTCTAAAATGTAAAAGCAATCTAGCCTGTGGTCTACCCACAACAACTAACAAGGCATGTACAGTTCTAAATGCATGAATAACTGGGGGAGATACTTCAATTGATAAATTACACAATACATGTTGTTTTTATGCTTCCAATGCAGGTGTTTGTGTGGTTCCAGCCCCTTCTTTTTATTTTATTGTTCATTTGCTTATTGCTACTTCTTTTAATATGTATCAATATTTGTATCTATGCAAAGCGCTTTGGGGTGATTTACTGTGAAACACACTATATAAATAATAAAGAATCATTGATTCTTCTGTTTCAGCCAAAGTCCATTTGTTTCCTGGAAAGTGCATCTTCAGTTCCCTCCCAAAAGGAAAAACATCCCTGCATTATATCTCCCCTATTTTGCGGCACCTTCAATTTCAGGAATTGTTGGATCTGATGCTGCATAACAGAAACTGCAAACTCAAAAGCTGACTTAGCTTTAGATTTAATACATCGCTTTGTCATACTGCAAATGGTAATCAACACCAGTAAAACTCTCTTGATGCTGAGTCAAACCAGGTTTTTTTTTTGTAATATATCTGACATTACTGTAGGCAAAAAATATATTTTTTAATTAAGCAGTAGGGCATGTCCAATCTGTGTACCTAAATTTCAATAAATTATGTCTGTCATATTTACCCTGATGAACATTACACCATAATAAACTCAGTTGTGTGCAGAACAAGTATTGCACTGCCAGCAGATCGACTGTTCATTTCCCTCTTACTGGAAGTCATTCACAAATATCTCTACAATCCTGTCAATTATCCATATAATCAGGTCATGTGAATAGAGTGCCCTGTTGTGCTTCTATTTAATTTTTTTAGAATTTCATATATAAAAGACATGCATTTAGAATTATTTTCTAACCCCATTTTCAAATGTAGCATCATGAACAAACCAAACAATGTTGCATAAATATTTTTCAATTGTCATACAAAAAAAAAGAAAGAAAAGAAAAAAATAACCCATCAAGGTCATCTTTTGTTGTTTTAAGAATTTGACAACCGATTTAAAATTCCTTTGCTGCTGTCAGAATGAGAGATTTAGAGACAACAAACACTGGCAAACACATGGCAACCTTGACGGCAGTATGATGATGTGTCAAGATAACATGTTTGTGCATGGAGGGCTGCAATTTAGAACACAGTTTGGGTCATTTTCATGTTAGAGGATTAACCCATGACGGAACTATGTACACCAGATGGCACAGCATGCCTCTGCAATATATCATGCTTGATGTAGTTTATTTAATGTAGTTTAATCTGTGCAGTCACAGTTTACTACAGCCACCTGTTTATGTCACATAGGTAATTCTGGACTAAATCATTTTCACACAGATTCACCATCATTGTTTTGATTTAGACATCTTCAGTGTATTATTTTATACATCTTACGACCATTTGCCATTACTCTAGTTCAGGGTTCAGGGTTTATCTTAGTAACAGTAATCTATGTTCCTATGTGTTTATGTTGAATGGACATGGTTTTATTGTACTGGTCTGCTGCCTTTCTTCGTACACAGTAATTTACGATGTACATTATGTAGGGAGGGAGCACTTTGTCAAGCCTTCTCTGAGGTATCAACAAGTAAAACATCTGTCTTGCTACTATATAATTTTGAAAGTCCAGCAGACTCACTGGCAGCTTTTACATGCACAAGTCACGGCAGTTTTCCTCACAATGTGTCTGCCATACTTTTCAGGAAATGCGTTGCTATGCAGTTCTGATTTAGGAAAACAAATTGGCCGTACCAATGCAGATTACTAATTTCACAGTTATTTAGGGGAGGAGATATTTAATTGTCCATGTCTCCTTACTAAGTAGGAAAAGAACGACTCTGAATATCATGAGGAGAGCTTCATGCGTTGCCATGAAGATAAAAACATTTAACAAGAAAAATGAATTTGCGTGTTATCAAGAGAAATGAATTCACTTGTTATCAAGAGAATTGAATTCACGTGTTATCAAGAGAATTGAATTCACGTGTTATCAAGAGAATTGAATTCACGTGTTATCAAGAGAATTGAATTCACGTGTTATCAAGAGAATTGAATTCACGTGTTATCAAGAGAATTGAATTCACGTGTTATCAAGAGAATTGAATTCACGTGTTATCAAGAGAATTGAATTCACGTGTTATCTCGCACATTATGAATTACGCCGTACATTAGCTACTTGTTTGTCTGGTTACCTTTCCAACACACACACACACTTATATAAAATATATTTTCTACTAAGTACAGGTTTTACTACTTAGAATTTATATCTGTGTGTGTGTGTGTGTGTGTGTGTGTGTGTGTGTGTGTGTGTGTGTGTGTGTGTGTGTTTGTGGAATATCTAAAAGTTAAATGTCATTAACACTAGAACCGCTTTTTCAATACCATACCAGCGCTAACATTTATTTGGTACTGTCCAGCATCGCCTACTGAATGGTTTGGTTTCCACATGGAAGCGAGCGGTGCAAAGTTACTGTACTGTAGTGTAGAAACAGGAGAGAACGACCGCAATTGTGTGGCAAAGTGAATGTAGCACAGAGGTCAATCTCTGGAACAATTACCACTCTTGGAGGAGATACCTGGTAAAGTTAGAGGCAGTCAAGTGGTTAACTCCTTGGTCCTCCCCTGGGAATTGTTTTAATTAGTGTTAAATCCTTATTTTTCCAAACTTCCTGTTATTTAATGCTGACAGGTTAGGTGCAAATAACTTTGAGCTGAGCTGCTGATTTTTTAATATTGCTTTCAGCAGAGCTGCACTTCACTTAAGGGAATGAACACACTTTTTTTCAGTAAGTGCCACAACATACTGTAAGTGAAAGAAAGTGTTGATTAATACTGATAACACCGTGTAACAATTTATTTCTTTTTTTTTTTTTTTTTTTTTGGTTCCTGGGTAGTAAGTGTTATTTCCTAATTGCTTATGCCTCAAAAGTATAGAAAATGGCTATTATTCCCCACAAACTTTGATTTTGTGACCAGGACAGTGATATTTTGAAATGTACCTATTTTCCAGAACATTCCAGATAGATTCAGTGCTGAGTAAACTTGGAGTAACTTCTAGAACTTTCTAGAACTTTCCAGTAATATAAATAGTAGTATAAATACAGGGGCCTTAAGCCCACCAGTTCAGTTTAGTTCCAGCTGCCTAAGTGGATATATATCTGCATTTTTCCGAGATGGCATCAAGAGTCTGCAAGCATCCGGCAGACGCATTTTGCTATGTCTGCGGCCAATTTATCAAGACAAGAGCGAAAAAGTACTCCGTGGAAGCATCTGCTAAGATGTATGAGGCCTACAAGGCATATTTCGGCATGCCTGTCGGGGATCAAAACAAACCCTGGGCACCTCATTTCACCTGCGAGCACTGCAAAAAAACTCTGGAAGGTAAGATGGACAATTGTTGCTTGGAATTTTATATTATAAAGTTTGTTAAAATTTTTAAAATTGTAATTTTTTAATTTTAAAATGTTTTACAATTTTCAATGTTATTGAAAAAATATATCATATATGAAAAATGTTGCGAGAATCTCTTACACATTAGTCATGGGTGAAATAAATGTATTTTTGTAGGATGGTACAGAGGGGAAAAGAGAGCCATGAAGTTCGCTATCCCAAGAATTTGTCGGGAACCCACTGACCACTCAAGCAACTGCTACTTCTGCATGGTGGACCCTTCCAAACGTCGGACTGGCAAGAATGCACCTGCTATCACGTATCTGGACCTTCCTTCATCCATTACCCTGGTGCCACACTGCCATGAGCTCCCCGTACCCACTCCTCCGGAGAGAGAGCAGCCGTCTTTAGAAGAGAGCAGCAAGTCAGAGAGCGAGGAAGACGTTGTAGATCCAGATGACAATTTCAGAGGTGGAGCTGAGGAGAGAAACCCATACTACCCCAACCAAAAAGACCTCAACGACTTGATTAGAGATCTTGGTCTCACCAAGTCCAATGCCGAGCTTTTGACATCTAGGCTCAAGCAATGGAACTTGTTGGATGAAAGTGTGCAAGTCGCAGATCAGAGGAAGCGTCACCAACCTTTTTCCAGCTTCTTCACCCGTCAAGATGGGCTCTGCTTCTGCCACAATGTGACCAGTCTGTTCGAGGCAATCGGAATCGCCTGTAACCAGAATGAGTGGCGCCTCTTCATTGACAGCTCATCCAGGAGCCTCAAAGCCGTGCTGCTCCATAATGGTAACAAGTACCTGTCTCTTCCCCTGGCTCACTCGGTGCACCTCAAAGAGGATTACAACAGCATCAAGACCTTGCTGGACGCCTTGAAGTATGATGAGTA
Source organism: Polyodon spathula (assembly GCF_017654505.1). Taxonomy (NCBI): domain Eukaryota; kingdom Metazoa; phylum Chordata; class Actinopteri; order Acipenseriformes; family Polyodontidae; genus Polyodon; species Polyodon spathula. The sequence goes on along the minus strand of NC_054537.1, from coordinate 12,390,108 downwards.
CGGCTGGGAGGTCATAGGAGACTTCAAAATGGTGGCATTCCTGATGGGTCTCCAAGGCGGTTTTACCAAGTTTCCCTGCTATCTTTGCCTTTGGGACAGCAGGGACACCAAGGCGCACTACCACAGGCGGGACTGGCCACAGCGGACCGAGTTCTCTGTGGGGAGGAACAACGTCAAGTGGGAGCCACTGGTGGACCCCCGGAAGGTGCTGATGCCACCACTGCACATCAAATTGGGCCTTATGAAACAATTTGTCAGAGCTCTAGATAAGGATGCGGCAGCCTTCAAGTACCTTCAAGACTTCTTCCCTAAGCTGTCTGAGGCAAAGGTCAAAGCCGGTGTCTTCGTCGGACCACAGATAAAGAAGATCCTGGAGAGCAATGAATTCCCCAAGAAGCTCACTAGTAAGGAGAAAGCAGCTTGAACAGCTTTGTCGCAGTGGTTCAGGGCTTCCTGGGCAATCACAAGGCTGAAAACTATGTGGAGCTGGTTGAGACTCTGGTGAAGAACTACGGCACAATGGGCTGTAGGATGTCCCTCAAAGTCCATATCCTTGATGCTCATCTTGATAAATTCAAGGAGAACATGGGAGCGTACTCGGAGGAGCAAGGCGAGTGCTTCCACCAGGATATACTGGACTTTGAACTTCGCTACCAAGGACAGTTTAACGAGAACATGATGGGAGACTACATTTGGGGGCTGATTCGTGAAAGTGATTTACAGTATAATCGTAAATCTCGAAAAACTACTCACTTATAAATCTTTTGTAGTCATTTTTGTATTACTTTAGTATAAATACATGTTAATTTGGATTCATATGTTGTTTTTTTCTGACTTTATCTGAACGAAAAGACACAAATTCACCCGTTTTTTTCATTGGAAATAGGTAAATTTCAAAATATCACTGTCCTGGTCACAAAAGCAAAGTTTGTGGGGAATAATAGCCATTTTCTATACTTTTGAGGCATAAGCAATTAGGAAATAACACTTACTACCCAGGAACAAAAATTGTGTTACATAGTGTAATTATCAAAATGTGCCTATTATAAGCCATGCTATTTATTTAACACCTGTAATATATTTAGGGGTTTTCACCTTTCCAAAGTTTACCAAAAACATTTTATGCAACTTCTTCACAGTCAATGTGTGGTGTTTACTATTGGTTAACAAACTCCTCCATGTAGCTATCCTTTAACTGTTAAACCCAGCATATTTTAAAGCCTAGTTCATGATGAGAATTTGCAGTATCTCAGTGGCATTACATTCTAAGTGATCTTGACCTCTTTGTCTGATTGACAA